>NC_090725.1:291676316-291730883 GCF_036898095.1 Palaemon carinicauda | reverse complement strand
CAAATACCTCTTATATCTCCTGAGTCGTATTTTTTTTTTTTTTTTTTTTTGAGAGAGAGAGAGAGAGAGAGAGAGAGAGAGAGAGAGAGAGAGAGAGAGAGAGAGAGAGAGAGAAAACATCTAAATATGTCAATTACCTCTTAAATCTCCTTTGTCGTATTTTGGAGAGAGAGAGAGAGAGAGAGAGAGAGAGAGAGAGAGAGAGAGAGAGAGAGAGAGAGAGAGAGAGAGAGAAAACATCTAAATATGTCAATTACCTCTTAAATCTCCTTTGTCGTATTTTGGAGAGAGAGAGAGAGAGAGAGAGAGAGAGAGAGAGAGAGAGAGAGAGAGAGAGAGGAGAGAGAGAGAGAGAGAGAATATCCAAATATGTCAAATACCTCTTAAATCTCCAGTGTCGTATTTTGAAGAGAGAGAGAGAGAGAGAGAGAGAGAGAGAGAGAGAGAGAGAGAGAGAGAGAGAGAGAGAGAGAGAGAGAGAGAGAGTTTATCTCTTAAATAGAGTCGCGTATTTACCGTCATTTTTATAAGAAAACAATTTAGTCTATTAGCATATTTTCTTAAGAGTAACATCAATCAGAGCGACAGAAATGAAGACCAGGATCAATGGTGTAAAACTAAAGAATGCCCTCAACATTGATAACAGAAAACTCCTTTTTTAACGAAAAGAGGCAATGCGTTGATTAAGATCACAATCAACATTCAAGTCCCATCATATAAAATCAACGTCTTTACCAAAAATTCCACTTCATTTCTCTATAAAAAGGATATACCTGTCCCCAAAAGAAGCAACGAAGATGGATACCATCTAAAGAATAAAGGATATTAATTCTCTTTGTGAAGATTAAAGAGAATGGTTGAAATACTGACAAAGGATAAACAAAAAGAGACAAGGGGAAACATCCTAAAAATAAAAGCAAGATAGGGGAATACATTTGGTAAAATTAATCAACAGTATTTAGGTGATGAGTAAACAACACAAGAAAAGGATCAGTTATCAGCTACAACAAAAACAATAAAAATCACGAAATCTTTGCTACGAAAAGAAAAAGAAAAACAAGAAAACAAAAGACTTAATTAAGCTTGTTGCTGAATAATTGCTAGATTGAGATTATTATAATTAATATTATTATTATTATTATTATTATTATTATTATTACTAGCTAAGCTACAACCCTAGTTGGAAATGCAGGATACTATGGCCAAGTGCTCCAACAGAGAAAAATAGCCCACTGAGGAAAGGAAACATAGAAAAAAAATAAACAACAAAGAAATAATGAATTATCAAAATAAAATATTTTTAAGAACAATAACATTAAAAAAAGACGAGGTCACTCTCTACCATAATATTCAGCTCAATAAATAAAATCAACACTTGATATCGCTACTAGTGGTGGAGTCCCTGTAACCCTCAACACTCCGCCATACTTCATTAACAGCAATTACCATCAATTAGACAGTTACACACCAATTAACTTTTCTTCACGGTAACTGCATTCTCCAAAGCGATCAGCGTCATTCCAGACTCTCCAAATAGAACTCCAAAGTCGGGAACACAGGTAAGTGAAGCCAAACTATTTTATTTTTGGTGGTCTCACGACTGTATGATCTACACAAGGCACGTTGTTGCACGAAATTACATTAAGTACTTTCTTCTTAAACAAGAATAGACAGATCAACTAACAAACGTTAAACCGAAATATTTCTCAATCATGCACATGTAAAGTATTTAATGGCAGTGGTGTATTTTGCAAAATTATGCAAATAAGCGAATGAGTTATTCATGATCATACAAATAACAAGTACTATAGTTGCAAACATATTCCATTTACATATGCAATCATAAGTTTCACATAATACATACGTGTCTATTTTAAGGTGAACATGGTTATCATCCTAATCTATCTTTTATTGGTGAAAACATTTAACATGCTATTAAAATAATGTATATTCGCTTAAAGTAAATGACAGGTTTATTACAAGTTTTCAAACGACCACTACCATATTCTTGCTACATTCATTTCTTTTTAAAAACATCTAAAATGATAGAGAAAGATGTAAGTGTATGACTTCAAAAGGATTACATTTGAACCTCCACCAATTTCTTACAAGTAATAAAACAAATCGTATGAAATACGAAAGCATTAAAATCCTAATTTTAATCAATAGTAAAAAAGGATAAAATGTTCTCCACAACACTAAGTGACAATGAGAGAGAGAGAGAGAGAGAGAGAGAGAGAGAGAGAGAGAGAGAGAGAGAGAGAGAGACTATATTAAGGGATAATAAATATTTTACTGGAGAGAGAGAGAGAGAGAGAGAGAGAGAGAGAGAGAGAGAGAGAGAGAGAGAGAGAGAGAGAGTACCCAACACCATTTTCTAATCACCTACGCACTAAACTGCATCAGCTATCACCACTAATAAGATCGATTGCGGAAAGGACTCATAAGAGGAGACAGGAGGGGAATGGGGAGGGTATTCATAAGGGGGTACTAGGTGGAGTGGGGAGCACAGGAAGAACAGCTGAACGGCATATTCAAATCTCCCAAACCTTAATCCTCTTAAAGATTCAGCAATATCCGCATCTCGATGAATCATTTCATTTTTAATTTTTCATTTTCTAGTCTTTTTTTTTTTTTTTTTTTTTTAGCAAACTTTATAACATTTCAATGGGGTTTCCAATTAAAACCTCGGAAACATAGGTATTAATCATGTAAGATATTCATAACACTCGAGATACCCTAATGATATATAAAATAAAAAACCTTAGTTTTCTCTAATCCATGTTAATAAACGGAATAATTCTAAAATAAGGGGAACACTTTGCAAATAAGAAAATGAATAAAAAAGAAACGAAATACCAAAGTAAAAATGTCTAAAAAATCATATTAAAATAACAGCGATCACTAAAATTGTCTTCGTGACTTTACTAGTTTATCTGCATGAGAGAGAGAGAGAGAGAGAGAGAGAGAGAGAGAGAGAGAGAGAGAGAGAGAGAGAGAGAGAGAGAGAGAGATCTAGGTATCATCCCTCAATAGTAAAAAGCGGCACTGACATTTGCAGGGTCCATGGTTCGATCCCAGCCGGCTGTCACAATTTTACCAGATATGAATGGGTGCTACAGTACCTTATGGGCAAGAAAATGGCAATGTGCTTGAGACACCATTCATATCGACCTGCTGAGACACGAAAGATTTTCTTATAATTATGTCAGATCGCACCTACATTAAACAACGAAAGATTTTCTTATAATTATGTCAGATCGCACCTACATTAAACAAAGATATTAACAAAGAAAATTATTACAAGCGGCCTTACGTACGTAGACTATATTCATGTAATATATTATATTTAGTGGAGTTGATAATAGCAAATTTTCGGGAGAATATTTCATTTCCGGAAACAAGAACCAAAATTGGCAAATATACAGAAATATGGCATTTAGCAACAAAATCGCAAAGACTTGTCCTATTAGAATGATTTTGGTTTTCACTGTAGAATTAAAATTTAGAAATATGGACTTCCTCGATGGTTTCGTCGTACCAATAAAGCGGATGTCAACATACAACCAAGGCACATTACTGTAGATAGCACTGTTGCTGTGAATCTCAGCTGATTATTTATTATATGTACCTAAATAATGAGCTCGTGTCTCAAACACTGTCTAATAAGCCCCGCATCCATTCACTACTGAATATTACATGTAGTTTACTAGATATTTCGTTATACAACTGAATGTGAATTGACAGGGTGTGCCTGGACAGGAAAACTGAGCCAAGGGTAACGAGGTTTTGCATAACTTTGAATGTAGTTACCTGAAAGGTGTACAAATCGCTAACGACTTCAGTGATACTGGTTGACTGATCGGGCTACGCTATATATTCTCATTTCTGAACCTAATAGTATTCCATACCTTGCTGTGCGGTACTGTGATTAAGATGGTAGACGGATAAACCTTCGGACTTGATTCACTGAATGCAGATAATTATCATACAGTGAAACTTTGACTACCACTCAGGATGACAAATGTAGATCTAGGACAGTAGAAATTCCGGACTGGGGAAGTGTCTTTGCCAGAGGAGTATGATTGGTACACTATGATTGTGACTAATATTCCTTTTTTCCCTCTGATTTATGAGATGCCTAACTTGAAGAAACTCTAAGGAGGAATAAGGCATCGTATAACCAAAGTTGTCGCTTCATGCACAACAATACAAAACAGGAGAGATCCAGAAAAAGAAAAGCAGTGTTCAGACACTAGATTGCAAAACCAAGCTGCATAGAACTATCCTTGAAGACAAAACATATTTCATATATTACAAAGATGCCCCATCCTCTGAGCTTGACAAGTTATAACGATGAATCACAATAATAGATTTCATGAATGTGCCTAAACTTTAAACAACAGAAAACTTCTTGTAAGACTCAGCAGTGGAGATGCTACGTAACAAAGATCAAATACCATTTTACATGCTTAACAAACCTGCACAATAGAGAGTCGTACCCCAGAGCCAATAAGAGACTGAAATAGGAACGTGCACCCAAAATGGATGGCCACCCACCGGCATTCTATGAGCTATTCACATATCTAGTGAAGACCACCAGATGTGGTGAGAATCCAGTAGTCTTCCAACTTGCAGAAATAGACCACTTGTAAGTCCAGTGCATGGAAAACCTGGGTGTTCATGCACATATTGTTCAATTCAGAAGAATTACGGAAAATCTGCTGTTAAAAATATCCGAGTTGGAGCTCACAACCAGGAATTTTTGTACTTCTGCCTTTCAAGAAAGATATGAACTTTGTATTGACAGAGGTATTTGACTATTAAAGTGAAGCTATTATTCTTGGCAAAGCAGCTTATATATATATATATATATATATATATATATATATATATATATATATATATATATATGTATGTATGTATATATATATATATATGTATGTATATATATATATATATATATATATATATATATATACACACACTTAACTAAAGCCTTAACACACAAGCTAGTTAAAACTCAAAGAGCTATGGACAAAAAATGATGGCATTAACACTAAGACAGAAAATGGGCAATATAAAACCAAAGTAGAGGACATTCTAACAACATGTAATGAGAATGACAGGTAATAGATGGACTTTAAGAATAAAAGAATGGGTATCTACAGATTACAAAAGAAGCAAAACACGATGGATTGACGAACTAAGAAAATTTGCAGGTATAAAATGGTATAGAAATGCCATAAACAGATGGGAGTGGAGGGACATGCCTGAGGCCTGTTCTGCAGTACACTAGAACAGGCTAATGATGATGATGGTGTTTTATATATATATATATATATATATATATATATACATATATATATATATATACATATATATATATATATATATATATATATATATATATATATATATATATATATATACATATATATATATACATATATATATATATACACACATATACCCTGTATATATATATATATATATATATATATATATATATATATATATATATATATATATATATATACATATACTGTATATATAATACAAATATACAGTATGTGTGTATGTGTATTTGTGTTGGGAAAGAATTCTAGTCATCTACTTTATTGGAAAAAGTACAGATGGTAAAATATCTGCATAAAACCAGCAAAGAAAAAAGAACACATAATTTTTGGATCCTCGAAAACACAGATAATGACGGTGTGTCTATTGCTTTGATATCTAATATTTCAATGCATTTTGTAATTAAAAGAAAAAAAATATATGGTAACAATTCCGCTCCCTGGACAGGAGTAATTTAGCAGAGGAGGAAGTTGAAACCAGCAGAGATCGATAAGCGTAGAGGAAGTAGACAGAAATATATAGTGTTGTGGTAACCGTCTTGACTGATGACCGCCAGACTGGGGTTCGAGTCCCGCTCAAACTCGTTAGTTTCTTTAGTCGTTGCAACCTCACCATTCTTGTGAGTTAATGGGGGGGGGGGTGGGGGGAGTCATCAGCAGCCACTGCCTAGCCCTCCCTGGTCCTAGCTTGAATGGAGAGGGGGCTTGGGCGCTGATCATATGTATATATAGTCAGTCTCTAGGGTATTGTCCTGCTTGCTAGGGCAATGTCATTGTCCTTGCTTCTGCAATTCATGGTTTAAACCTTTAAAAAAGAATTACCGATGTTGGGTGAAGTGGAGAGGACGGCTAATGTGAAAAAAAGATAAGGACGAGAAGTGCAGACAAGAGAGGTGGGAAATAAGGTTAGAGGAGGGGGTGGTGGGATGATGTTACTTGGATTGATCGAGATGAAGGATAGATAGTGAAAACACAGAGAGAGAGAGAGAGAGAGAGAGAGAGAGAGAGAGAGAGAGAGAGAGAGAGAGAGAGATGTGTTGGCGATGAGAAGTCATGGATGTTAAAATCAAGACGAGGGACTAAGGGGGTGTCGAAAAAGGCAGATGTATGAAAAAAACAACAAAGACTTTCAGAGAAGAAAAGGGCTTGATTAATGAAATAAAAAAAAAATAAAATAAACCCATACAATAAATCAGTATTTATAATTGCTTCTAATAGTAACTCAGAAACAAAAATAGGCTGAGGCAGTAGAGCAAAATCTACACGCCCACCAGCCACTGGCCAAAGCCTACTAAATCATTTCTGCGTAGATCACAATCTTCCAAAATCTTGCTACCTGAGTTTTGAGGGAAACATGTGGGAAAATATTTCGGGAATGAGCCGGCATCAAAAAGAGCACCCAGCTTCTGCCTGCCAGCATTGCCTTTCTACATTTACCGACTCAGCAATGCATGAACGAGCAAAGGTTTGAGGAGCATATTTTCGATGAAAAATGGCATTTTGGAGAAATATAAAATACATACATACACAAACAAATATGCAAAACATACATACATGCATATATAAACATACATAATACATATATCTTCCAAACTCTTATTTTTCATGGCTCTTAATATCATCATCACTTCCCAAATGCCTAAAAAAGACAACATCATGATTTTAAACGTTATAAATACTCAAACGTGAACTAAGAAAATAGGTTTAGATATACGAAAATTAAACAGAGAAAAACACACGCACGCATACATATTTAGACTGTACAGTATGTATATATACTATATATATATATATATATATATATATATATATATATATATATATATATACTATATATATATATATATACTATATATATATACTATATATATATATACTATATATATATATATATATATATATATATACTATATATATATATACTATATATATATATATATATATATATATATGTATGTATATATATATATATATATATATATATATATATATATATATAATTGTAATTAATAAGCCAAATATTAGAACTGCTTACTTCATTTTTATTTAGTGGTAATGTGATTAAAGAAATGTATGGATTCACAGTGTTAATGTCATCTTCATGGTTTCTTGTATCCTAAGTTAGATTGCAGCAAAAAAGTTTTCTTTTTTTTTATTCTCTGGGATGAATTTTATTCTCTGGGATGTAGAGAAATGGAAAATATGGATCCTAGCATCTCATTGAGGTATGAAAGTCACCAGATGGCCTATGAAATAGGGTTTGCACATCTGTATGTTGTTCTGCAATGTACAAGATAAGCATAAAATGACTATAAAAAGTCTTGGGGGTTTGAATGTGCATATTATGAAGGGGTGCAAATGAGAATAAATATATGATAGCTGATTTGTTAATGCAGAATGTTAGGTAGTGTGTTTGGGAATAGGGGGGGGGAGAACGATCTTATCTTGGTAGATATAAGTAGCAGGGTTAAGGAACAGGTAGAGCTTGCAGTGGCACCTAGATTCCCAGGTTGGGTAAAAAGAGTATAAATCTTATTTTGAAAATTATATAGGTAAAACTGAAATTGCCAGGTGTATAATTTGTGGGTTTGTGTACATGGTCAAGAAATAGAAAAGAATGAGGGAAATTTTTTTTTTGTAGGATAATTTGAATCACTGAATTAGTGCCTGACTGAGTTTTGATATATATGTATATAAATGTATATATGTATATATATATATGTATATATATATATATATATATATATATATATACATATATACATATATATACATATATATACGTATATACACACACACATATATAAATATATACATATATATATATATATATATATACATATATATATACATACATACATATATATATATATATATATATATATATATATATATATATATATATATATATACAACAACAAAACAACCACAACAACAATTATAATAATAATAACAACAAGAACAACAAATGGAAAATATCTAAAGAAAACGTCTATTGCGATCAAATACTTCCATTATGATCCATCAAGACCATCCAATATCGAAGATGACATATAGCCAAACGTACCGACAAGCACCGAGAAAATCACCTTGGCCATAAATCTTTAGAGGATGATCGCTCACAACCTGAACCCCTTAAAATAACATATATCTACATTACCTTCTTCCAGGATCTGTGCAATAAAACATCCTCTTTCAACCTTACCTGGAATAACAAAATTAAAAATATATTATGAAAGACATTATTATTATTATTATTATTATTATTATTATTATTAATAATAATAATCAAATATTAATATTATTATTATTATTATTATTATTATTATTATTATTATTATTATTATTATTATTATTATTATTATTATTATTAGCTAAGCTACGATCCTAGTTGGAAAAGAAGGATACTGTAAGCCCAGTGGCTTTAACGGGGAAAAATAGCCCATTGGGGAAAGGAAATAAGGAAATGAATAAGCTATATGAGAAGTAATGCACAATTAACTCAAATATTTTATGAAGAGCAACAACATTAAAATAGATCTTTCTTATATAAACTATAAAAAGAGACTTATGTCAGCCTGTTCAGCATAAAAACATTTGATGCCACTTTGACCCTCCGAAATAGATGGAATAGATATTTAAACCAGAGATAGGAAGTAGGTAGTAGGTTGGCCATGGCATCAGCCACCCGTTGAGATAGTGCCAATAGAGAGTTATGGGGTCTTTTGACTGGCCAGACAGTAGTACATTGGATCATTCTCTCTTGTTACGGTTCATTTTCCCTTTGCCTACACACATACACCGAATAGTCTGGCCTATTTTTTTCACAATCTCTTACCTGACAACACTGAGATTACCATAAAATTCTTCTTACTGCACTGTAATAGCTCAATAGCCACTTTTCTCTTTGTAAGGGTAGAAGAGACTCTTTAGCTATGGTAAGCCGCTCTTCTAAGAGAAGGACACTACAAAATCAAACCATTGTTCTCTAATCTTAGACAGTGCAATAGCCTATGTACCATGGTCTTCTACTGTCTTGGGTTAGAGGTCTCTTGATTGACGGTACTCTCGGGCACGCTGTTCTATCTTATTTCTCTTCCTCTTGTTTTGTTGAAGTTTTTATAGTTTACATAGGGGATATTTATTTTAATCTTATTGCTCTTCTCAAAATGATTTATTTTTCTTTGTTTCCTTTCCTCAATGAGCTATTTTCCCTGTTGGAGCCCCTGGGCTTATAGCATCCTGCTTTTACAATTAGGGTTGTAGCTTAGCAAGTAATAATAATAATAATAATACTGTATGCTACAAAGACAAATAAGTGGTAGGAAACCAAGGTAAACATGGTACAGGATAAAAAAATAAAAAGTGGACATAGGTTTGTGATAGGAATTGGCGAGATAAAAATAGAACGCGCAAGAAAAGGTTATTTGACTTGTTTCCCATGTGACACTCGAGTGCCAGAATGTTGATTATACCTTTTTCTCTCCTTTGAGAAATGGTTGTCAGCTACTTCCAACGATTTACAATGGTCGCTATATTTACTAAATTATTTTTAAAGAAACTTGGTTAGCAGGTTTGACTCCTACCGACCCTTCGGCTCCAAATCTAAAAATGCCGGCTCTAAGTTTCACAGAGAAAGGATTCGGTCGATACGAAATAGATGAAGAGAATCTGCGCCTTCATCTTTTATTTTATTGACTCCTCACTTTTCCCCCCTTTTTTTTGGGGGGGGGGGTGATATTCAACTCAATTGGCAGGGTAACAGGCTCTATTCTATTTTACAGCGTATCTTTAAAAATAAAATTATTCATAATCCTCTGAAAATTCCTTACCAGCGAATAACTTGGAATGAGGGACCATCAGACAATTATTATATTAAATGCACAGAATAAAAGAGCACCGACTTACAAGGTAAAAGACATAATATTTATTTGACAAAACTGAAAGAAATTTTTTAAAAATGTTAATCACAATTCCTAAAACAATTATTAATACGAGTTTTTTTGTGAGCTCAGTAGAGTTCATGTAATACTACTCTAAAAATAATAGAAACTATATTTTTATAGCAAGAAGAGAATAGTTGGGAAAAATAAGAAATGTTGTAGTCGTGCTTATAATAAAACGAAGTAATTTGATTTGCATAAATACCGAGAATCATTGATGCAGAGCTTTATAAAGAAACAAAAAAAAAAAAAAAGACAATATATGGAGTCTTTATTTCCACACTCATAATTTTAAACTATCTTTCTTTAAATGAAGTAATCTCTATACTTAAGGCCATTTTGTCGTTCGTAACACATTTCTCTATTTGTATAGAAAACAGTATTATCTTTTTCGTAACTTTTACACAATCCTTATAACTCTACATTATCTTTCTTTAAATGAAGCTGTCTATTGTTACGTAAGGACATTTAGTCGTTCGTAACACCTTTCTCTACTTATATAGGAAACTTGAACACTACTTTTTTTTTTTTTAGTTTTACACAATCCTTATAACTCTACATTATCTTTCTTTAAACGAAGCTGTCTATGGTTACGTAAGGACATTTAATCATTCGTAACACCTTTCTCTACTTATAGAGGAAAATTGAACGCAATCTTTTTTTGTTACGTTTACACAATCCTTATAAATCTACATTATCTTTCTATAAACGAAGCTGTCTAAGGGGATTTAGCCCGTCTCTATTCATATCGTTCACACCGCCTGTCTCTACTTAAATAGAACTAGATTACTTTTTTTTTTTTTTTACAACTTCTGCGTTGGCATATTACAAATCTATCTCTTCCCATTAGCGTCACCTGGGATACAGAGTCGCGATAAGTCGAGAGAATTGGGAAAAAGCCATTATCTCATAAAAACAATAAATAGGTTCATTTGCTGGACCTAATCGCAAAACATCATACGCAAATAGATTAAAACTTTGGTCATTATGAATAATTTCCAATTAGTTTCGAATACAAGATTATAATACAACAGATAATTATAACGATGAAGTTGTGAGATGATGATGATGATGAGAAAGGAGGAGGAGGAGATAGGAAATTAGGATGAGGACGATGATAATGATGATGAGAAAGGAGGAGGAAGTCAGGAGGAGGAGGAGGAGATAGGAGATTAGGGTGATGATGACGATGATGAGAAAGGCGGAGGATGTCGGGAGCAGGAGGAGATAGATAGATTAGGATAATGATGAAAATGATGATGAGAAAGGAGGAGGAAGTCAGGAGGAGGAGGAGGAGGACATAGGAGATTAGAATAATGATGATGATGAGAAAGGCGGAGGATGTCGGGAGCAGGAGGAGGAGATAGGAGTTTGGGATGATGATGATGATGATGATGATGAGAAAGGCGGAGAATGTCGGGAGCAGGAGGAGGAGATAGGAGATTAGGATAATGATGATGAGAAAGGAGGAGGAAGTCAGGAGGAGGAGGAGGAGGAGGAGGAGGAGGAGGAGGAGTAGGAGATAGGATATTAGGATGATGATGATGATGATAAAGATGAGGGTGAGAAATATGACGTACATCATTTATCACGTCAAAAAAAGATAAACAGATAAATATATTTCCTTCACTTTCATATCATTTATACAGAAAGCAACGATTCAAATTCAATCCCGAAATAGAAAACGATAAAAAAAAAACTAGAGTCATTAAAACGCAAGAAAATACTTGGAATATAATCGGGTTCATGTCTCCCCCTTTCCCGGTGCTGAAATTAAAATGCAAATCACATCAACCAATATTTCCATCAACACATTTGTTCCAATGAAGTTAATAGCATTGGAGGATATCACGATTTTATTGATGAATAATTTTACATCTAACTCCATGTGTCGGGAAAATATCATTATCATTATTAAAAAGTACAATAATAAAAAAATGCTATTTTTAACTAGTATACGTTTCACTCCATAATATCGAAAAGGAAATGATCTAGCGATTCTAGAATATACAATACTTCCTCGTAAGCCTGTGAGGTTAAAATAAATGCGACTGACTTACGAAAAGTTAAAAAGTTCCCTTTGTAAAAACCAATAGTAACATCAGGCTCTTTTAAGGATCACCTGCAACCCTTGCATTAAAATATATTTTTTAAAAACCCGTTTTTTGTAATGTTTTAACAGAGAGCTCTCTTAAGCAATTATGCAAGAAATACTTAAAAGAACGATTATATTTAGTTTAAAAAATCTACCACCTCCTCTCGTAAGATGAATATCCAACAGCAAAATGCTGTCTTTTTTTATAATTGGATGTGTTTTCCAAATTCTTTAAAAAAAAAAAAAATTATTTTCGGGAAAGAAGCATCCCGCAAATTCCATCTTTTGCAAAAGTCATTCCGAATATCTTTGAAAATTTCTATGACCATTTCAAAAAGTTAATTTTTTCTCGTGAGGAAATACAATATAATGAGATTTAATTAATATGAAGGACTTTTCGTGCAAACGAAACTAAAACAACAAGAACGCTACGAACATTAGTCCAAATGTTTAATCGTTAGTAAGTTTCGTAAAAAAATGTATCCATGCGTTTAAATTTTTCCTCAGTCTGTTTACAGTAATCCTGGACAAACGAAAAAGATCCAGTCCAAAGGTACTGAAATACTGCTGAGCTTATATGAAAATAGTCTTATTGATAAGTTTTGTAAAGAAAAAAATCAGTTGACAGGTTTGATTAAAAAATTAACCATTTCGTAAAAAGAAAAAAATTCACCGATTTTAATTTAAAATAAGTTAGTAATTCTAATAACATAATCGTACATGGAAACCATTCAGACTTGAGACCATCCAATGAAAATTTCTATTATAACAACGTGGTGCACTCCAAATTTGATTCTAAAAAAAATTAATATCTGGTACTTAATAATATACCCAACGATCTTTATTATTTCTCATTGATGGCGAGATGTTCACTATAATGAAGATAAAATAACTTCACAAAATAATATGATATAAAAAGTGACTTGTACTTTCGATCTTTTTTACAGTCTTTGTCTCTAAATGAGATAGAATTGAATGAAAGAATGAAGACCAAACGGAAATAAAACTAGAAAGATCCTCATTCTAACCTAAAACAGAAATGGCTAATTATGAGACCAACTTTAAAATTCATTCATTTCTTCCCTTCAATAGGAATAACCTCTAAATTATCATTAATATTCGCTGATGAATATTGCAAAATGATTAATCAAAATAACGCCAGACAAATAATTAAAAAAAAGGAAAAGAGGGGACTCCTTTAAACTTTTTTATGTTGAATAAATGTTTGCAAATCATCAAGGAATTGGGATATTAACAGCGTGACGGAAAGAGGTTTCAAGGATAAAAGGATCATCATTAATGTAGTTCTCTTTGATCTCATCCTCAAATTGGATATACATAATCATGTGATTCAGATTAACATACTCAATTACGCATCTTTTAACAGAAAGAATTTAACCATGTTAGAGTATGCAGATTGATAGCACTAGTAACAGCAATCCTTCTAACGAATCGTCATATAAATATATTCATACATTATAAAATCACCATATTGAGTTTAAATGAATGTGAACAGTAACTTGAATAAAGATGGTGTAAGCAGATGTTCTGAAAACTATTAAACTTTTATAAGGAAGCCTTTGCTTTCATGGTTTTAAATTCAATTTGCTTTTATTATTTATTTGTAACAAACTATATTGACCTCAATAGCCTTCGTTGTCAGTATGCAAGAAAAAAAACAAAATCAACCAATCTATGAAGTAGAAACTGCATACCTCCACTGTAAAAAAAAAAAAAAATAAATAAATAAATAAATAAATCCTTGTAAAAATAGTTTGCTAGATCTTCTGAAAAGGTCCTTAAGCCTTCAGATTTTCGGCCCGAAATTCAAACCTTAAAAGGCCTTATTCTTACTCATAATTTTAATGATTTGTTTCCCCAATAACAGATCATAACTTTGGTAAAGTTTTCTTGTAATCCTGATAGTAAACACACAAACTAAAACCAAAAGTATGGCATTTCGTGGCAAACGTAATAATTACGATGAAAAGTAAATATGATATAAACCATTCCTCACAGATGACCAAAATATCAACCGTGAACAAAAGCCACATCGTGAACAATCTTAATTTAATTTTGCCAAGATACATCTACTCATTCAGGATATTTCTAGTCTATGAAAAATACAAGTAACTTATTCCAATATTCTAATATACTCTCAAAATTGTTAGTTAACCATGTCCCCAAAAACCACTGAGTCCCATTATAAAGTAATTAAGTTTCGGATATACAAAGTTCTGAGAGAGAGAGAGAGAGAGAGAGAGAGAGAGAGAGAGAGAGAGAGAGAGAGAGA
Organism: Palaemon carinicauda; assembly: GCF_036898095.1. Classification (NCBI taxonomy): domain Eukaryota; kingdom Metazoa; phylum Arthropoda; class Malacostraca; order Decapoda; family Palaemonidae; genus Palaemon; species Palaemon carinicauda. The sequence goes on along the minus strand of NC_090725.1, from coordinate 291,716,195 downwards.
GAGAGAGAGAGAGAGAGAGAGAGAGTATCTTTAAATAGAAGGTTGCAGAAGCTAGGGTTTATTCACCGGTTACGTAAGAGCAGGGAAGGGTGGCGGGGAAAGACACATTCCCCCAGAATCCATCCCTGCCTTACAAAGAATAAGGGGGAGAGGGGAGAGGGAAGGGGGAGAGGGGAGTAAGGATGGGGAGAGGGGAGAAGGACAAGAGTTGATGAGGTGTGACGGCCATTAGGCCTAATGACAGAGCCGGCTTACCCCTCACTTGAGCATGAGCTACCGAAGGCAACCACAACGGTAACGAAATGCTGCTATGACATATCGTATCAAGAGAAGAGAATCGATGATGTAGGGGCAAAGCGAGTATACGTCTCCCTATGGCCTTTGTTACCAAATTGAAGCTCATAAATTAGGTCTTTTCTCTGCTCGCTCATTTACAAGCACACACACACACACGCACACATACACACACACGCACACACACACACACACACACATATATATATATATATATATATATATATATATATATATATATATATATATATATATATATATATACTTTTTCACACAATAGTGTTTTTCATATAAGCCATAAATACCTCTTAATATCGAATTCGCTCTCCTTCGGGACAAAGATCCAAGAAGGAATTAATACGAAGATTGTGGACGAATACATATTACATAGAAGCAAATCCACATTCACAAGCACACGTGGATGATGCAAACATAAAGGCTGGCCAGGCTCCAATACACATCGCACCCAATAATGATGCATTTCATCATTTCAGCAGAAATTTCTTCTTGAAAGAATATCGACCGATACCGCGCAACAGACCGCCTGCAACGTGTTATGATATTACCTTTACCTCTTTATAGATTATGTATCATATATATGATATTATTTACTTATTTGGTTCATGATTAATTTTTACACACACACATACATACATACACATATAGATATATATATATATATATATATATATATATATATAATATATATATATATATATGCGTGTGTGTGTATATATATAAATATATATATACATATATACACACACACACATATATATATATATATATATATATATATATATATATATATATATATATATATACATATCTGTGTGTGTGGTTTAATAATTAATTTCCACACACACATTATATATATATATATATATATATATATATATATATATATATATATATATATATGTGTGTGTGTGTGTGTGTGTCTTTTCCTTATCATTAATAGTCGCCATACTCAACATCCTCATCTCGTTCTCCTCATTCATCCTCCTCATCTTCCCTTTCCACTCACCACCAGCTTTTTTTCGGTTCCACTTGTCTCATCTGCGGATAATCAATAAGCCTCCGTGTCCAGCAACATTATTATTATTATTATTAAATGCTAAGCTACAACCCTAGTTGGAAAAGCAGGATGCTATAAGCCCAGGGGCCCCAACAGGGAAAATAGCCCAGTGAGGAAAGGAAATAAGGAAATAAGGAAAAATAGAACATTTTAGGAATAGTAACATTAAAATAAATATTTCCCATTTAAACTATAAAAACTTTAACAGAACAAGAGGAAGAGAAACTAGATAGAAAAGTGTGCCCAAGTGTACCCTCAAGCAAGAGAACTCTAACCCAAGGCAGTGTAAGACCATGGTACAGAGGCTATGGCACTACCCAAGAATAGAGAACAATGGTTTGATTTCGGAGTGTCCTTCTCCTAGAAGAGCTGCTTACCATAGCTAAAGAGTCTCTTCTACCCTTACCAAGAGGAAAGCAGCCACTGAACAATTACAGTGCAGTAGTTAACCCCTTGGGTGAAGAAGAATTGTCTAGTAATCACAGTGTTGTCAGGTGTATGAGGACAGAGGAGAATCTGTAAAGGATAGGCCAGACTATTCGGTGTCTGTGTAGGCAAAGGGAAAGAACCGTAACCAGAGAGAAGGGTCCTATGTAGTACTGTCTGGCCAGTCAAAGGACCCCATAACATGTTTTGTATTGGCCATCAAAGCCACCTCAGATATTCATGCACCACCTCCCATACTCAGGAATAAAATTCTTTTCGAAATGGCGAGAGGGAACGGCATGCAATACGCATGCAGACCCATGGTGGTGATATTAACCTGTTTTTTTTTCGTTGACATCTAAATAAGGCTGCGACAGCCTGTCTACATAAATATGCATACGCTCTTTTACACAAATCTCACTCAATTTTGGCGATTTTTTCTTTCATATACATTTTAAAACATTTTCAGATAAAACATTAAGCTATAATTCATTCAAAAGAAATAAACTGCAAATAAAATTGTTTTCTCAAATGATGATTACAAAGACGTGTCGAAAAGTTACAAATCTAACCTGGAAGTTTCACCTTTTCTTTAGAAAATGATATATATATATATATATATATATATATATATATATATATATATATATATATATATATATATATATATATATATATATATAAATATTGAATTGTCTGCAAGATGCCGTCACCTTTTACAACCGTAAATACCACATCACTCTTACTACACAAAGAATCCAAAAGATTTTTCAGAAAAAGGAAAGGTTAAATACCAACCATCAGGGAAAAATATTTGCAGAAATTCACACTTCTCAAAGGCGACCACATAAATAAAAGAAACCTTATCCCTCTGATGACGTTGCAACAACCGCTAGGTTCAGCGAATTTTCTTAAAACAACTATCTTTTTTTCTTAGCTATCATATTCTTCGTCTTCAGACAGCAAGTTTCCCTTGCCTCAGGGAGACGACCTAAATTTCCCTTCCTCTTTCACTATCTTGTTTCCATCAAGCTGGGACCTACTTAACAAAGGCACTTATCTCTTTTACATTGATGTTTTGATTTAAACATACACAGAATATATGAAGCTGGTCCTGTCTGTAACTAACTGTTCATTCTCATAAACGCAAATATTTAATATTAAATTACTGTTGATGTTCTCGATAACAAATACAGGCCTGAAAATGCCTCTCTCTTCGTAAATCTACTGAAATCACAACCTGGCAATACGCCAAACTCTAAAGTCCATTTGGAGAAAAAAAAAACAAGAGTAAATTCTAATAAACAGATTGTACAAATAAAAGAAAATACTGCAGACAATATTGCATATAAATTATGAAGGCAAGTCATACCATAATTACGATCTTTGCCAAACACATGACAATTATCTATCCTTCACCACTTAGAATTTTTTAATCCTTGTAGATAAAGAAGTCTTATAACTTATAACCACCATTTCAGTTAGTTTCTATGGACCATTGAAGAGCCATAAGGCCTGGCACTCGTGTTTGAGACGCTATCCAGCACCCACGTGCAACTGGGGGAAGACTGCGTAGTTGCAATATGAAGGAAAAGTTAAGGAAGTTGGACAGCAAGATGGAAGACAAGAAGTAAGAACGAAGGTATATTAGAAGATCAAAATGTGAATCCAGCTAGAGACCAAGACGACGTTGCAAAGACCTTTGCGTAATGCCTACAGTGAACGCTATAGTCAATTCTTTTTAGTGAGGCAGATTTGCACTGACTCGCAGGGGTGCCCTTTTAGCTCGGAAAAGTTTCCTAACAGCTGATTGGTCGCGAGTATTTTTGTCCAAAAAATTAGCTATTAAGAAACTTTTCCGAGCTAAAAGGGCACCTCTGCGAGTCTGTGCAAATCTGCCTCACTAAAAAGAATTGACTATAGATGTACACTGATGGCGTTAACACCCTAGGGGCCTTTTGTACCGGTTGAGTGACAGCCTTTGTCTTGCTTAGGAACAACAAGAGCATTAACATTGTAAAAGATATTAGAGATGAATAGAAAATCTATTCTTTTACATCATTCTGTGTTGTTTTATCTAATTTCAATTAATAAATAATTAAATATTCTAAGCCACTTAGTCCATTCAAACTTATGATTTTCTTAATGTAATTCTTATCTTATAACGTTTGTTGATTTGCATTTTGGTAGCAAAAGTCTTAAAAATAAAGATAAGGTACGAGAGAAATATGTCAATCATTAGATTCGAATACGTTACTATTTAAAAGTCACTAAAGAGACCAAAATAAGTAAAATTTAATAACTTCTCAAAAAATAATTGTAAAACATAGACTTCCCTTGATTATCAAAATCGATTTGGAAAAATCCATGAAATTTCAGGGTAAAAAAAAAGTCTTTTCTTGGGTCTCCCCATACAAACACAAGAATCCAACAAATCTGCAAAGCAAAGAAAACAACACAATTAGAATTGCATTCATCACTCACCGGGTGACATCATGAAAGGGGAAGAAAACCCGAGAAGAAAAGCTCGAGATAACAAAAGGAAGGGAAAGAACTCTGAGAAAGAACCTAATCGCTCAATTAAGAGATGAAAGGGGGCCGGCTTAACATCTACGCGTGAAGCGAAAGATTAAAACGAAATTTAAATCCATTTGTCTTGTAACAGATTAAAGAACACGGTGGCTTATTTCGATGTTTTTTTGCATTGGGTAATACTAAACATAAGATCACAAATAAGCATGAAAATCTTTTATTTCTAAGTTCATTCATCATATTAATAAATTGATATGAGTGATCCAATATCTACAAAAGATTATCTCGCAAGCTGATTAGTAACTACATCATAAATTTGTGAGAATGGATTTATATGTACATATAGATAATGCCTGCATGCATGCACTAATACATACATGCATAAATATTTCTTATTTATTTACGGTACCTAAAAATAAATGCAGAGGGAAGTTAATGAACAAATTAATCTAGGCATTAAAGATTTAAACAAATGCAGTATGATGAAAATAATTTTGAGTCAATGGCAAAAAAAAAAAAAAAAAAAAATGTAAAGGACACAAGGGAGACAGCCGAGTGCTGTAAAATAAGGAATAGTTATTGCAAAACTTAGAATGAATGTGGAAAGTGACAATTGAAGATGTAAGGAAGGCAGTTAAATGGCATGAATATAAAAACACCAGAATTTGGAAGAGTTGATATCATTACGGTGGTGGCTCTCTGACTAAATGGATGACCAGAGCAAGACCAGAGCTTGTAAGATATGTCTGGATGAGCGATAAGTTTCAGAGGAATATACGATAAGAAATGTCCCATTCATAGAAGTGACTGTACGAATTATAGAATGAAAAAATGGAGTAAATATAGAGCATGGTAGTAAAATGACAAGACAGGAATCAGAGACTAGGTGGAGCATGAAAAGTAGCAGGTTGTGGGTGTGCACAAGATAATAGACAGGTCGGAGCCAGGCAAAAACTGCCCTTTTTTGGGGTCAAGGTTTTCTAAACTGATTCTGGTACTTTGAACCATGCTGATTCAAATAAGCTTTTGGGCCATCTTAAATTTTGCCCGAAATCCAAGATGGCGGCCAAAATCCAAAATGGCCGCCAAAAATCACAAAATATTTTTTCACGGCGTTGGGTTTAGCTATCAAGATGTTTTTTTCTCACAGAATAGCTATTTTTAGGCAGAGGAATATGACCCTCTGGTTTAAATTCTGAAAAAAATGGATTTATCCTGGCGAAATCCAAGATGGCCGCCGGAGTCGGCCCACCAACTTACGGATTGCGATAACTCCAGTTCTAGATGGGCTATGACAATAATATTGGTTTCTATCCCCAGGTTTTCAGGGGCAAGGAATTCAAATCTGTCATCACTTTGAACCATAGGCTACTCTGTCACGAGGAAAATTCACTATAGCTGCATAGGCCGATATGCATTATCGGTTATTTCCTAATCACTGTGATTTTGTGAATATCTTTACACTGTGCACTACTTAATTTCAATCATCTAAGGTTTATTGTCATGTTAAAGGGTCTGAATGTCCATAATAATGTCTCATAAACACTAATTTATGACACAAGCAATAACTTCACACTCTCATGAATTTTCTCTTCATGAAAGTTTGAAGAAATTGCATACCATCTGTATCATTCTTATGAAACTAACCAGAAGTTTATTTAAGATTCATTGAAACCGTAGAAAGGATAACAAAATGGCAGCCACTCCATTTCTAAGCAAAGGGCCAAGTAGAGGACATTGTAGTCTCTGCAACAAACTGGTCAATGATAATGAAGACATGGCCAAGATTGGTCTAGCTGCACTTGAGTCACTGAAAGGATTAACAGAGAGGTGGGCTTGTATTGACAGCAGGTTAGCTTTGTCCTCACAGCTCCCATATTCAGAATTTAGATTAGCGACACTTAGGCTAGATTTAGAGAAACATGAGTTCATAATTCATGACAGTTGTCGTATCAACTTTCGAAATAGATTGGGCCGTCTAGGAAGTCAGTCATGCCAACTTCAGCAATCAGGGTCTGCAGAAGAATCAGGTTCAGAATCATCCACTAGTCAACCTGCGCCTCAGCCATACAGAGTTCGGCGGGGATCACTGCAAAAGAAGGTCTGCTTTGTTTGCAATGAAGCATCGGTCGCTGATGAAAATGCTTTTAATGAAGGTGGACTTGGAAGGTGTTGTGAAGATAACGCTTTCACCAATCTCCAGCAGGGAATGGAGAAATGGATCGAGGATTCTACCAATAAACACCACGAAGCTGCAGTCAGATTGAAGATCCCTCTTGGTGGAACATCATATGACGTCTTTGCGCAGGACCTCTACTATCATAAGCGATGTTAACGAAGCTTTACCTATATGTACGGTCATGACGCGAAGTCACTTTCACTGGATGCTGAGAAACAGGAAACACTGAGAACATGCATTATGGATCAGTTCTTCCGCCTATTCACCAGAAATGTCTTTGAAAATCATGATGGATACCTGCTGTCAGAGTTGATAAACGACCTCAAGGAAATGGGTGAAGACGAAGGACTTTCGGACCCACCTATCTCAAAGACCTACACACTGAAAAAAAGATTAATTGAGAAGTATGGCGAGTCAGTCTCTTTCCACAAGATAGGCAAACGGCTACTGGTGCACTCCAGTGAAGTGAATCCTGTTGCGTACACTGCGGCTACCATTCAGGGCCATGGTCTACAAGAGATGGATTTGACCAAAGCATTTGCAAGACTTATTCGACGAAAGATTACCCAAAGACAGACAATCAAGTGGCCTCTTGATGCAGAAGAATTATATAGTCTTCTAGATAGTTATAGACCCCTACAATGTCTATACAACGCCATCAGTTGGTCAATAAACCCAAGGAGATCCGTCGATGCTAATGGTTATGCCTGTTCTCCAAGCAAAGCAGAAGCAGAAAAAATTTCAGCTATCAGCCAGAGTTGGGAGAAGGTGGTAACCTCTGAGCGTTTGCCTATTGGAACTGCACTGAGTCTAACTGTTCATCGGATAACAGGCCGCAAGGAAGCCACGACACTTCTTCATCGCTGCGGGGTTGGAATCTCATACTCTGATGTGCGCCAGTTGAATAGCAATTGGGCAAAGTCAGTTACCATGCAACATAAGAAGATGCTCCCTCCCGGTTTTATTAGCGGCCGCAGTGTTCATGTCACCTTCGATAATTCAGACGGCAAGCAGCAAACTCTTATCGGAGCACACACTACACATCACACAACAGGGACAATCTTCCAAGCCAGACATGATGGTGATCCCTCAGCGGGGTCTACAGTTCCAAGAAAGGAGCATGAGCAAGATATTCAAGACAACGAGCCACCAGACTATGGATCCTTCAAGATCCCTAAGAAGAATAAGACACCACCTCCATCATTTCCAGACTTCACTGATGATTACAAAGATTCAAAGCTGATAGATGACTCTCTTCAACGCAACATAGCCTGGGTATTAGTAAGTGCTGTCGGAGATACCTGCATGGACCAGTGTCTTCCTGATGTTGACAAAGAACCGCTGGGACCAGTTGGATCTTGGACTTCATTTATGAAGAATGTCACGAAGTGCGAAACTAGCAAGTATAAGCTGGAGTACCTCCCTGTTGTCCCCCTACCTCCAAGTAACAATGTAATTAAGTGGTACATGGATATGATCCTGCAAATAGCTGATGGCCTGCAAGTAGATTACATTTTTGCACATGCAGATGAAGCTATCAACAGTAAAATTTTGATCATTTCTTGGCTTCACCAAGATAGGTATGACAAAATCATACCACTGATGGGTGGATTTCACACCATCCTGGTGAATCTCAAAGTTCTATACAAGAAGTATTGGTGTTTAGGTTTAAGTGACTGGTGGGTCGATGCCAAAGCAATTGCCGATGGATCAGTTGCCCAAGCCATAGAAGGTCGACACTATGCAAGAAGTGTGAGGCTTCACAAACAGGCATTTGAGGCACTCCTAAGGTACAGGATTACAACTGAGAAAGTTAGTGAGAAGCTAGATGTGCCTACCATGGAGCTGATTGCCAAGCTGAGATGTAGTCCATCTGCTGAAAACCTTGATGCATTGTTGGGTGAATCCAAGTTCAGGGTCCTCTGTTCATCGCTTATGCAAGCTGAAGGGACACAAGCCAAATTGACAGTGGAATACTTGAGAGATGTTTCTTCAATGCTGAGTTTGATTGCTGCAGTGAGGGATAAGGATATCATGATGCATTTAGCGGCAGAAAGGACCCTACTGCCAAAATGCTTTGCATTCGGGCATGTGAATTATGCCCAATACTTGACTTTCCAACACGTTAACTCCTACAGGGGAAAATCAACTTCATGTGACACCGCTGATGACTGCCGTTGACTACGATGATGGGTATGAGGATAGTTCTGAAGACGATACAGATTTGGATGATGATACCTCAGTGACTGACAGTTGTGAAAGTCTGAGCTCTGACAGATGTAGTGATCTTGACATTTCATATTGAGGAAAAATAGGACCTGGAAAGAGACAAAATAGAGAGTTTTCGCAAGTGCTCAGTTAGGGCACTAATGTAAAAGCTCACTGATATTTGACATCATGGACATTTGTACCCATTTTCAAGACTATATCGGATACAATCATTGTATGATTATGTTAGGAATACACCTGTTCTTTACAAATTTGTTTTTAATAGTTGTAGAATCAAGTGTGAATGCAGTTTCATTCACATTTGGTAACATTGGTAGTCTTGTAGGCGTCACTGGTGTCGCTTTGCATCCATCAACATGCATTATAACCATGATGGAGTAGCCTGTGGTTCAAAATTATGACAAATTCGGATTCCTTGCCCCTGAAAACCTAGGGGTAGAGACCAATATTATTGTCATAGCCCATCTAGAACTGGAATTATCGCAATCCGTAAGTTGGTGGGCCGTCTCCGGCAGCCATCTTGGATTTTGCCAGGATAAATCCATTTTTTTCGGAATTTATACTAGAGGGTCATATTCCTCTGCCTAAAAATAGCTATTCTGGGAGAAAAAAGCATCTTGATAGCTAAACCCAACGCCGTGAAAAAATATTTTGTGATTTTTGGCGGCCATTTTGGATTTTGGCCGCCATCTTGGATTTCGGGCCAAATTTAAGATGGCCCAAAAGCTTATTTGAATCAGCATGGTTCAAAGTACCAGAATCAGTTTAGAAAACCTTGACCCCAAAAAAGGGCAGTTTTTGCCTGGCTCCGACCTGTCTATAACCAAAAGACGCAAAATATCTGGGAAGGCCAAGTTAGTACTGTAGTGCGCATATTTATCAAGCTAATTTATCTTTGCATTCACATGAAATTATTATAAATCTTACAAGAGTTTATAATAGGCAACTAAAACACCATTTAGATTTTCAAGACACCATTAAAAATCTATATGAACTAACGAATAATTCAGATTCAGAGTCCATGCAAGACAAAAGTAATATGTCTATGATGTCATTGCAAGGTAATTAAGATAGACAATTCCAGCACACACAGACACACACATACCCTACGTAATAATCTTCATTTACCCGAAGCATTCCTTGCAAATAGGATTGGTTGTAATAACAATGGGAACTTACATGGCAAGAACAACGCAAAGGTCACAGTCTTAGGATGTCTTAGGTCCCTAATCTTGGAACGAATTGAGCTTCCAGTTACCTGCCTTCCTTTGCCTCCAGAACGTCAAAATACATTAGTTCCGGATTAGAAATTTTACGGTCCAACGAAATTCTCTCATTCTTGCTCTGGCATACTGAGGATACTGGAACGAGCAGAATGGCAACTTGGAGAGAGAGAGAGAGAGAGAGAGAGAGAGAGAGAGAGAGAGAGAGAGAGAGAGAGAGAGAGAGAGAGAGAGATGGTCGTCTCACTGAAAATTCTTCAAAAGGTGATTAAAAGATTTGACAGGTTTCTTTTCTATACTTCACAATCATTCCTTGTAACCTAAAGGTGTGTTACCATTACAGTATATAGTCATGAATATTTCATGCTCTGTTCCTTTCCTTTGTTGCAATAAGTGTATTTCAATAGTCCATTTCATAAGTACAAAATCTAGTTGGGTATAAAAGTGTTCCTTACAATATCTCTCCATTTTTCTCTCAACAAACGTTTCATTTCAGCAAAGCTCCAAAAAACCTAAATAAAAATACCCCGAGTATTCTATCCCCGATTGTATTTCACTTCCACACACTTTTTCTCTTACAATACAAATCGAGGTATAAATTATATAAAACTAAATTACCTATATTTCTTTACAGAAGGATCAGAAAAATAATACTTTTCCGCAAGGGGAGAAGATAAATGGCCGCAATTAAACACAATAAAAAACGGATTAATCACACCCGAAAATATTGAATAAAATAAACGAATCTCCGAGGAAATTCAAAAGGAACCAGAGGAAAATCAAAGAAATAAAATATTATTTACAATTCCGTGAAATGAAGGATATCTGAAATGCGTCTAGATATATCATATTACACTAACAATAATTATCAATAAGAATAATACTCGTTATTTCTCAAACAATGGCATAATGGTAAAAAACTACATACACAACTAATACTGTGAATAGGAGAGAATGCTTATTAATAAAAATAAATAAAAACATCCTAACATGAAAACATAAGCGTATAATAGAATGTATAAACTCACACACACACATATATACAATATACAAATATAAAAAATGTATGTATTATATATACACATACACACACACACACACACACACACACATATATATATATATATATATATATATATATATATATATATATATATATATATGTGTGTGTGTTTGTGTGTGTACATATAATACAAACATTTTTCATATTTATATATTGTATACATGTGTGTAAGTTTATACATTCTATTATATGATTATATTTTCACGTTAGGATTTTTTTTATTTAGTCTTATTCATAAGCATGTTAGGATTTGGTCAGTTTTCATCCCCACACTGGCCAGTGAGGATTGGTAATGGTGGGAGATTTTCGTCTAATCGTTCACAGCAAACCAACCTAGTATGGATGGCCCTGACTAGTATAGCTTGGCTGATCACGGCGATACGCAAGCCCTCATCATTCCTCCAACGCCTATTGACGCACATGGCGCAAATTGACTCTCATATATATATATATATATATATATATATATATATATATATATATATATATGTATATATATATACAGTATATATATATATACTGTATATATATATATATATATATATACACATATATATCTATATATATATCTATATCTATTTATATATACCTATATATATATATATATATATATATATATATATATATATATATATACACATATATATATCTATATATATATCTATATCTATTTATATATACCTATATATATATACATATATATATATATATATATATATATATGTATACATATATATATATATATATATATATATATATATATATATATATATACATATATAGACTAAAGGAGAATGAAAGAAGCATTATAAAGAGAGGATGACGGCAACACTAAATCTTCCACTGGTTTCTTTACCTTGAAGCCAAGAGCTGAAAAGGAATGAGGTCCCCCATTAAAAAGCCGCAAAAAAGAAGAAATGGAAAAGTGTTAAAAGTGCCAACAAAAAGATTATTCACACCTTACGCTCCAATGACGCTCCTCCTCCCGACATCTAAAAGCCTTTTCCCCTGTGGCCCGGACCACTATTTCACATTTATCCCTGACAACCCAAGATTTCAGGATTATAACCTGCGTTTTTTAGTGTGTGTATGCCTGTGTGCGTATGTATGTGAGCGTGTGTATAATTCTTTTTCACCATTTGTGTATGAATGTGGGGGCGTAACTAGACGCGTATAAATACGTCAAAATAAAAAACTAAAGTTATTAGCAGAAGGGAATTACCAACTTAATAATATGTCTGTCAACAAGACTATGAGAAACCTTTTAATTCTGTCAAAACCTCAGCAGTAATGAAAGCCCTTCAAAAACAAGGACTAGAAGAATCTTACTTTAGAACACTTGAAGATACCTATACAGGAAGCACAGCCATCCTAAAACTACATAAAGATAGTGAGAAAATACAGATTGAGAAAGGAGATAGACAGGGATACCCCATCTCTCTTAATTTATTTGCAGCATCCCTAGAAGCTTTTTAAAAATCTAGCTTGCGAAAATATATGCAAGTTAGAATTAAAAAGACAATAAAGTTGTTTAAATTCTCCCTCACTCCCTTTACGTTAGATGCAATCTTGAAAGAGAAAGGCAAATCATTTATAAGGCATTTCGACAACAAATCTCAATTAACAGTGAGTCTAGTGGGAAACCTTTCAACTCCAACATTTCCTCTTGTTCTCTATTCTTGCACCACCAGTCAAATGAATCAATCAATCAATCAGCAAATTAGTTCCTATCCACATTTCGTAAACCCAAAACATTTAATGTAAACGGGATATAAACAATTATAAAAACAGGGTATAAAGGTAAAGGAAGATATTTCAAATTGAACATTCTCTCTCTCTCTCTCTCTCTCTCTCTCACTCTCTCTCTCTCTCTCTCTCTCTCTCTCTCTCTCTCTCTCTCTCTCACCCGTAAGCATTTCCCTCCAACCAAATTCTTTTACGGGGGAATAAACACTAATACGAGACCACCTCTCCTCCACCAACACCCCCAACCCCCCAAAGAGAAAAGCCGGAGGCACGAATTTCGTCGGGAGAAAAATTCTTAAGAGTGAGCGTTGGCTACAGCAACCGAAAGAAAATGGCCCGGCGGAAGGAAGGCTGACCTGAATTTAATATCTTTCGTCTGTTTTTTTTTTTCTTTCTTTTTTTCACTTTTTCTTTCTTCTTCGGAAAGGTGAAGGCAAGCTTGGCCACCGTCGGCGGAAAACGCAAGGAACCAATTGCAATGAAATAGAAGAGAGCCGCGTCTTCTATTTTGAATTTATTTCCGTTTCTTATTTTACTGAAGGCTCAAACACCAAAGAAATCGCGGCCATAAATCTGTTCTTGTAGGACACGCGATGCTTAAAGAGAGATTCAGAAGGAGGCCGTCTTGTCTCGTATTAAACAATAAAAGAAAAAAAAAATCCAAGTAAAACTACAACATTTTTCATACGATAGATGGTTAAAGGGAAAACAAGAGCCTTTACCACAGCCATTCTCCATCAGGTATGGAATTTATTTCAATTTTCGTTTAAAGATGAATGAATCCCAGAAAACCATACAAAAACAATTCTTAATAATCTGACAGATAAAAATCTTCTTACACTGGACAATTTTATATGAAACGCGGAGAATGAAAGTGGCGAAACCAAAAAAAGGAAATACGTTTATTCAATACTTTTCCAATATCATCTACTTCACACTTCATAGTCCTCAGCCATGTAAACCTGGGTTTTCCACCTATTCTAGTCTCTCTCTCTCTCTCTCTCTCTCTCTCTCTCTCTCTCTCTCTCTATATATATATATATATATATAAATATATATATATATATATATATATATATATATATATATATATATATATATATATATATATATATAGTCGGATAAGTAATATGAAAACCTAATCGTTTCCCACACCAAGAGATTCTTTACAGTCCGGTTGATCCTGCTTAAATTCTATTATCATTATTATGTACTGTATATAATTACCATTTTTTTACATTGTAAAGACATCATAATACTCCGGTCAAAATGTACATAAACTACCATAATAGATTGACTAGAAACATTCATCTCTATAAAATATTCATAGAATAACTTACTTTATAAATACAGACACAAAGATTGCAATCGTCATTGTCAATTATCTGGTCAGTCTTCGGACCTAAAAAATCACAAATGTGAATTTATCTCCCTTCCTTTAGTTTTCTAATCATTCAATGTGGATTTGTCATTAATAAAGTATTAAAAACATTCCCTTTTCTTGGGGTAACAGAGCTTGAGTTGAATAATTTATGAATTATAAAGGAGGCTACAATTTCAATAAATAGAACCCAATGATAAATTATATTCCAAATCCACATACATCCAGCGTTTGCTATCCACAAGGGAACACCGGAGGTGAAATTGTGGTTCATTTGTGGGATGCAGATATCACCGAAATTATCAAAATTGCGCTAAATTTAATTTCATGATACTATATTCATTCTAATTATTATAATTATAATTACCATAATTACAATATTGAAAGCACCCTCTCTCTTGGTAATGTTTTCCCCTGAGTTGCTCATGGAAATGATCTCTTTATGTTTTATTATAATCAAGAGAGAGAGAGAGAGAGAGAGAGAGAGAGAGAGAGAGAGAGAGAGAGAGAGAGAGAGAGAGAGAACCTAAATATATAAATATACACACACACACACACACACACACATATATATATATATATATATATATATATATATATATATATGGATAAATATCAACACAACATCGTGTTCAAATAGAAATAAATTTCTACCTCATACTTGGGATCGAACGCTAGCCCCTTCTAATGAAAGGCCATGTCGAAACCAACCATGTCACGAGAGCCCATAAAAGAAATTGGAACCTGACGCTACCAGCTGTCCGAGGATTTACCTGGCGAGACATCAGTCTCTTACCAGCGAGTTTTACCCAATTTCCCGGGCCACCACGTGACACAAATGGTAGTAATTCATTCAAATTACCCCTAATGAGTCAATATGGATAAATATCAACACAACATCGTGTTCAAATAGAAATAAATTTCTACCTCATACTTGGGATCGAACGCTAGCCCCTTCTAATGAAAGGCCAGGTCGAAGGTAGAAATTGGGTAAAACTCGCTGGTAAGAGACTGATGTCTCGCCAGGTAAATCCTCGGACAGCTGGTAGCGTCAGGTTCCAATTTCTTTTATGGGCTCTCGTGGCAGGTTGGTTTCGACCTGGCCTTTCATTAGAAGGGGTAGCGTTCGATCCCAAGTATGAGGTAGAAATTTATTTCTATTTGAACACGATGTTGTGTTGATATTTATCCATATTGACTCATTAGGGGTAATTTGAATGAATTACTACCAATTGTGTCACGTGGTGGCCCGGGAAATTGGGTAAAACTCGCTGGTAAGAGACTGATGTCTCGCCAGGTAAATCCTCGGACAGCTGGTAGCGTCAGGTTCCAATTTCTTTTATGGGCTCTCGTGGCAGGTTGGTTTCGATCTGGCCTTTCATTAGAAGGGGCTAGCGTTCGATCCCAAGTATGAGGTAGAAATTTATATCTATTTGAACACGATGTTGTGTTGATATTTATCCATATTGACTCATTAGGGGTAATTTGAATGAATTACTACCAATTGTGTCACGTGGTGGCCCGGGAAATTGGGTAAAACTCGCTGGTAAGAGACTAATGTCTCGCCAGGTAAATCCTCGGACAGCTGGTAGCGTCAGGTTCCAATTCCTTTTATGGGCTCTCGTGGCAGGTTGGTTTCGACCTGGCCTTTCATTAGAAAGGGCTAGCGTTCGATCCCAAGTATGAGGTAGAAATTTATTTCTATTTGAACACGATGTTGTGTTGATATTTATCCATATTGACTCATTAGGGGTAATTTGAATGAATTACTACCAATTGTGTCACGTGGTGGCCCGGGAAATTGGGTAAAACTCGCTGGTAAGAGACTGATGTCTCGCCAGGTAAATCCTCGGACAGCTGGTAGCGTCAGGTTCCAATTTCTTTTATGGGCTCTCGTGGCAGGTTGGTTTCGACCTGGCCTTTCATTAGAAGGGGCTAGCGTTCGATCCCAAGTATGAGGTAGAAATTTATTCCTATTTGAACACGATGTTGTGTTGATATTTATCCATATATATATATATATATATATATATATATATATATATATATATATATATATATATATATATATACATACACACGTTCATATGCATACATATATACATCTCTACACAAATACATACACACTTATTATATATATATGTGTGTGAGTGTATATATATATATATATATATATATATATATATATATATATATATATATATATATATATATATATATGTGTGTTTGTGTGTGTGTGTGTGTGTCCGTGTTAAAGGAGAAATCCTTCGTTAAAGTAAAATGTTTAATGTAATTATGAGACAAAAAATATTTTTTGTAGTACACCATGTAAAGTTTTCTAACAATTTTATTCTCTCGAATTCTGTTATATAACAGAAACTACCAAATCATTTAACATATTATCCTAAAGAGTTTTTTTTTTTTATAAGCATAAATACATGTAATCTCCCACAAATTCCAGTTTCCCATAATCATAAAACTTCATCCGAAGAAATGGGGTCTATGGTTTCCTTTTGGGTTCCGTGCCTCTCTCAGGCCTAGATGAAAGTAGCACTTAGTTACCATCCGGTCGTCTCTCCCATGAAAATGCCATAAACATCAACAAACAGATCCATCGTAAAACAGGGACGACTTACAGTCTTATACTTATGCAGTAGTAGGCTCTCTTAATAATTTTCCCTTTTCGTGAAACACCATTTTAAAAATAAATATGCGTTAAATGCCATTAAAACCATTAAAATTCATCCCCTTAAATCCTACATATTACGAATTATGGAACATTCGTATGAAAATATATTAAAAATCAAAGGACAAATCGTTCGTGAAAGCCTAAATAACACCCATGATAGAACATTCACATGAAAAGATATACAGAGATATAAGAACAAAACACTAATATACAACGGCAACCAAAATTTCAAAATGAAACTAGATTTTACGCGGTAACAGTATTTTTTCCATAATGAAAACCCAACAGGATCAGGCAGTACAGGATTTGAAAAAAAGAAAAAAAGAAAGAAAAAAAACAAAAGTAACTGGACAAGAAAAAATAATCCCGACATGAAAAATCGACTGCATTTTAAGGAGGAAAAACTGACATGGAAAAATAGAAGTGAATCAAAGGAGAACACGAAAATAAAAAGTAAAATGTACTTCATAATAATAGATCTAAGGTTGAAAAATATTCACTTAATATGAGAAATCATGGAAATCATTGTTATTCATTCAATTTACCCGGACTTCCTATTAGTATACGTCTCTGCTTGGCTATGCAAGGCGTGACTTGATAACAAGGCGAGATTCTAGTTTGAGATAAACAAGATACGGCAAACAGTGCAAGTATACATAACACGAATGGAGCGAGATGAGATACTTCGAGCTGGATGCTGCAGTTGAGCGTCCAGAGAAGCTAAGATGTATTAGGTGAAGAGATAACTATAGAGGGCCTGCCCCTCTCTCTCTCTCTCTCTCTCTCTCTCTCTCTCTCTCTCTCTCTCTCTCTCTCTCTTTTCCGGGCCATTACAACCAGCTGTGAGAACACGATGTAAACAATGGCAAGTCAACAGCAGATATTAAACTATAACTCTCTATTAACAGGAGCAATATTTGTATGGAGCCAACCAGAATAAGCTCCATCCTAATATGAAAGAAGCATCCAATATGCTACAGAAACTCCATTGAACAATATCGAAATGATACGCAATCTACAATTTTCCATTTTATAACAACAACAACAACAACAATAATAATAATAATAATAATAATAATAATAATAATAATAATAATAAGAAAGACATAACCAAAAAAAAAAATGTTGAAGCCATCAAATCTTCAATAAGAATCTTGAAATATAGTAGTGCCAATAACGGATTCCAATTACAAACACTTCATTTTTAATAAACATAAAAGAAGGACCACATATACAACTTTAAATACATAAAACATACAATGTCAATAGACGAAATTACATATTCCTATAAAAATTTACCTTTCCCTGTCGTAGATATATATATATATATATATATATATATATATATATATATATAGTATATGTTTGTATATAATATATTTTGGACATTTACATGTCTTTTCCATATTCAAATAAGCCATATATTATACTAACATGCTATCTGCATTCCCTCAATACCTCGGGATCAGAGACCTAAGGGGGAATCAATTCTTAAGATAATAGCTTCTGGCCGAACTAGGAATCGAACCTTGGTCCGGAAACTTGCATGATAGTGACATACCATATATGGCTCTATATGTGTGTGTATATATATATATATATATATATATATATATATATATATATATATATATATATATATATATATATATATATGTATATATATAATAAGGTAATGATGGCTTAATACTTTAAACACGACGGGTTTTTTTTCGATAGTTCTCATTAATTTATGAGTTTTTTGTTAGTTTCTCATGGGTGCTTCATCATTAAACATGTTCCAGACGAAACCACTGACACGAAACTAGCCAATATAACCTGTATCATCTAATAACGTGTCTGGATACACAGATAATAACAGATAAACGTATGCAGTTTTGCCTCTTTTACCCGAACTTCCATCGACAAAATCGATAATGCCAATCGGCCCCAAAAAGCGTCGAAAAGTCTTCTTCGAAAGACTCCGTTTGTTTTGTGTGTGACAATTCTACCGTCAACAGAAATGGAAATGGATTCACAATAGTTGATGGATAAAAGCAACCAGTCCCCTTAGGCGACGAAGCCTGATTTCCAACACCATCCCGTTTCACGTTAGAACTTTTGAAAAAGAGATACATGTAGATATATATATATATATATATATATATATATATATATATATATATATATATATATATATATATATATATATATATATAAATATATATATATATTCATATATATATATTATATATCTATCTATATATACATATACATATCTATATATATATATATATATATATATATATATATATATATATATATATATATATACATTTATTAAATTTATATATACATATATACATACTGTATGTGATTAATTCTTAGTAAGAAGAAAATTTTTATATGTACCAAAGCAGGATTCTAGCACTATCCTTCTTATGTGCCCAGATGTCTTGAATGTGATTTATTCATGCTGAGATTCAAACACTGAAGAGATAGAATGAAAATACTTCAAGACGTTCTCAAACATCATCTCCTCCTATGCCTTTTGACGCAAAGGGCCTCAAATAGATTTCGCCAGTCGTCTCTATCTTGAGCTTTTCAATCAATATCCCCCCATTCATCATCTCCTACAACGCACTTCATAGTCCTCGGCCATGTAGGCCTCTGTCTTCCAACTCTTCTAGTGCCTTGTGGAGCCCAGTTGAAAGTTTGATGAACTAATCTCTCTTAGGGACTGCGAAGAGCATGCCCAAACCATCTCAATCGACCCCTCACCATCATATCATCCACATATGACACTAAAGTAACCTCTCTTATAGTTTCATTTCTAATCCTGCCCTGCCATTCAACTCCCAATATTCTTCTCAGGGCTTTGTTCTCAAATCTACAAAATCTGTTGAAGATTATTTCAATGCCATACCACGACTTATGTCCATACAGTAACACCGATCTCACTAAACTAATAGATAGCCTGATTTTTATATGTAATTTCAGGCGATTTGATGTCCAAATTCTTAAACTACATAAAAGAGGAAATTTCCAACATGGAATAAACCATTATACTTAACAGTATCAAGATATATTCAAATATCACATAAACTATAAAACAATCTTTGGCGAATGAAAATGCCTTTCTATACGAGAACATAAATTTTCATATCACTTGAATCAAGAAATCCTAATTACCCGTGTGCATGGTAATCTTCTCGTCATGTGTCAATAAGACTTCATGAATAAATAATTCCATCAATCAAAAGACACTACCTTCGACAACGACGAAAGGTCAAGCATATTTCTTACAAAAACCTATGCATACATTAAAAGAAAAAGAGTAATTTCATAACCAAATATTCGCTAGCTTAGATTTTCTTTTGATTTTCTCCAATTGCAAATAACTTGTATTTCACTTCTTTCTAAAAATTCCTCGTCACTGTTATCAATCATCACACCCCTAACTAAAACCAAAACCTTCTATACTAGATTCATGACACATTTTCGCATCTTCAAGAATGTCCACTTGTTTACAAATTCCTATCAGTGACTAATCAGAGAAACAGGAGGCATCCTTGTAAAAATAACGCATTCCCTCATTTTCACTTCTAAGCCAAACCAGACATGAATCTCTCCTTATTCTAACAAATGCTTCATTTCCATCACAAAAACTCAATCGTTCGGGATAACAAATATTCCTAATCTAGAACCTTCCACACTGCATGTGACTGACGAACTATGATAGCTTGCGGGTGTGGACTGGCATATAAAGACTATGAACAGACGCAAGATGTCTGAGGCCTTGTTCATCTATTCTAACCATAAAATTTTTCTATTTACTTTCAAAATTTTAATAAAACTGTTTCACAACAAATACTGGATAAAAATACACTCCTCCCTTTCTAGATTTAAAATTCTTCTACCCTATTAATCCTTGTGCCATCCGTCATAATATCTCAATTAAAAACACATATGGGTATATGGGCATGCATATGCTTGAGAGAAAATTAAATAGATACAATTATTTATAAAAAAGAAGTACTGCAACTCATAATGTAAAAAAAATAAATAAAACCTGGTGTCTGTAGATCACCAGAATACCTCTTCTGTTTTTAGAAGACCACCTCCGTTCCTATAATAGAATCTTGGGCTCCACCTCCTTAGCACCAAGATGTTCTATATTTTTCCTTTTCCAAGAGCTTGTCAGTTATTACTTTCAGCAAAGCAAACAGATATTGTAAAATTTCTATCACTTATATCCCTATTGATGGCTTGAAAATATATAAAACAAAACGGATGTTTAATTTTTTCCTGTGGTTATTGTTGTTATAATCAATATTATTACTATCATTACTATTATTATCATTATTAATACTAGCCAAGCTACAACCCTACTTGGTAAAGCAGAATACTATAAGTCAAAGGGGTAAACGGAGAAAAATAGACCAGAGAGGAATGGAAAAAAGGAAATAAACAAACTACAAAATAAGGAATGAACAATTTAAAATAAAATAGTGTAAGAACAACAACATTAAAATAGTTCTTTCACATACAAACAAAGAAATAGCTAATGTGCAAAAGAAGGAATAAAAATTAAAATAAAAAACTGTAAGAACAACATTAAAATAGATCTTTCACATATAAACTATAAAAAACACATTCAGTAAATTAGTTAAATTACAGATAAACAATTTCTATTTGAAATAACTATCAAGCCAACCACAAAACCCCAATTTCTCTGTCATCTCCATCTTAAAACTCGAAATAGCAGCATCAGCATCGCCGAAGCCGTCATAACAACGACACCGGTATACCTATTCTCTTCGATTTACCTTTCATCGGTCCTTGACAGCAAAGAGCCGTCGTCCCCCTTTGATCAATGCTGCTCCAGGCACCAAGAGGTTCCGAGAAAGATTTCTCAGAGAGAGAGAGAGAGAGAGAGAGAGAGAGAGAGAGAGAGAGAGAGAGAGAGAGAGAGAGAGAGAGAGTAAAATCAATACAATCGCTATAAATCCTTTATGGTAAGGGAGTGTTTCTAGAATTTTATAAAGATAGATAAATAAGTTTTTGAAATAAAGTCAAAAGAATTCACCCAAATATCAGGTTACCATGGAGATAGTAGCAGATGATCAGTTGCTATTTCTTGACTACACACACACACACACACGCACACACACACACACACACATATATATATATATATATATATATATATATATATATATATATATATATATATGTATATATATATATTGATATATATGTATATATACAGAGAGAGAGAGAGAGAGAGAGAGAGAGAGAGAGAGAGAGAGATCCTTCTGAGGACTATTTGCTAACAACGATTTTCTTGACAGATTCTTTATTCACAGTTGTTTATAAATGAACTCAGGTCATCATGCGAATCGTGTATTAAAATCAGCCACTCTACTGACTGTTCGGGACAAAGTCGTCATGTGAAAATAACTGGGTTTTAAGCGGAGAATTGCCGCTCATTTATTCAAAATAATGTCATGAAAAATGAAAGCTTTTAATTAAATCTCCCGGATACGCAGGGGAATCATAGGGTTCATTCAATAAAAAATTCTTTATTATATGCATTTTCGTTCTTTCATCAATAGTTTTATCGTTTAAAACAAAATAAGGTAGTATTTAATAACTAGTGTACCAGAGCCGTCAAAAATGACGTCTAAATATTTAGATATGTACACACACGCAAACCCCCCCCCCCCCTCCTAACTACAACCTTCTTGATCGGCAATTTGTAGGAGCGTGTGGTTTCCAAGTGTACCTCTCGGGATACGCCCCCTCACCAGGGTATGACAACTCTCTCTTTATCCTTTATTACATAGGGGTGTGTGCTATTAATTTTTCTTTCAGCTACATCCACCTATCTCTCTCTAGCGCCCTGATTGCTTGATAACACCCTCCCTATATACAAAAAGGCCTACTATATGTTCATCTTTTCAACATTTAATTTCTTTCCTAAAGTGGCTTGAAATCCCAATATTGTTCCAATTATTCTCAGAATTAATTCAAGCAGTTCCACTATGCATTGCATATTAATACACTTTACAGAAAGATTTTAGCGTGACCTTAATTTGCAAGCTTCTTACACCATAACTCACAGTAAATACTATAACTCATCTCCCTTAAAGTAAATAATTTTCTTGATCATGCAACAAAAAAGGTATGAATACATATCTTATTTTAGAAAACTTACTAATATCTTAGAACTAGAGGTAAATACCATACAATTCTCTATTAAAATGAAGATAAAAATCAAAAGTATAAGTAAAAATTATATCCAAATAAAAAGCATTTAAAAAGAATAATCTAGTAATATTCCACATTTAGTACATTAAATAACCTCCTTCTCTGTCCTATTACACACACACACACCGCCCCCACCTTCTGTCCAACGTAGGCGACCCATCCAGACGTCTGACATAGCAAATCCACCCTCCTGAAGGCCTAGTAATCCCCCAAGAAGCAGCATCCCATCAATACAAGATTTATCCACTCACATCCTCCCATCCCCTTCCCATTTTTCGCCGCGATCATCCGGCTTAAAGCTGACACGTCTAATAAGGTTATCGACAAAGATTACACACCAAAAAAAGGTTAATAATTTTACAAACCTCAATACCGAGTAAATATTTGTAATTTCTATGGGTTATGTTGACATCCTTGATGATTCATGGTGGCCGCTAGTATGGTATCATGAATATTATGTGTATTTAAGAGAGAGATAAAGAGGAAGAGAGATAGAAAGAGATTACATTGCTTGAAAATATTTTATATAACAGTTGAAAGGAAACCAAAGAAAGAGAGATTACATTGCTTAAAAAATATTAAATATAATAGTTGAAAGGAAACCAAAGACAGAGAAATTACATTGCTTAAAAAATATCAAATATAATAATTGAAAGGAAACCAAAGAAAGAGAGATTACATTGCTTAAAAATATTAAATATAATAGTTGAAAGGAAACCAAAGACAGAGAGATTACATTGCTTAAAAAATATCAAATATAATAATTGAAAGGAAACCAAAGAAAGAGAGATTACATTGCTTAAAAATATTAAATATAATAGTTGAAAGGAAACCAAAGACAGAGAGATTACATTGCTTAAAAAATATCAAATATAATAATTGAAAGGAAACCAAAGAAAGAGAGATTACATTGCTTAAAAATATCAAATATAATAATTGAAAGGAAACCAATAGAATGCATTGTGCTTTAAGGATTTTCAATAATGATAAAAACAATATCATAAAATCACGTACTCATCAAAAAAAAAAAAAAAAAAAAAAAAAGCCAAGACATTAAAAAAAGGAGATCCAATCAATGATTTAAGGTTGATAAAAAATTGCAAAACGACAAAAAAATTGTAAACCGAATCCTCTTCAAAATCTAATGTCATAAACTGCGAGGTATTGGATAAAATCGTGTCAGTAACCTTTCTTTCTTTCTGGCGACGAACTTATAAATGAAATTGTCCCTTTTCTCTTCCCAAAGATAGATTCATGCGTGAAAGCAACTGTTTTCTTATAGTGACTCCAATGTATGAAATATATCTGATTTTCCTGACTTAGCGTATATACATGGTGAAATTGGGCACATGACTATTTACCCTATAAGAAAATATCAGAGCAGAGATATGGTTTTATATAAGGCCACTGCCAATATTCTTCCTATTTGTTTTAATATCATGCTTAATAACATAGTATATCCATAGGAATATAAACTTATAAAAATTACGATCTTCTCGTTTGATATCTTTTGATCAATTATTGATCGCACTTTACCTAGATATACACACACAATTCGATAGTATGTACCATTTTCAACTACGGATTTTCTTTACTTAAACCTGGAAATAAACGAAGACGATGGGATTTTTAAAGAAAGTTATCTTTCATTCAACAAGCAAAGATGAATTTAGCAATATAAATTTTTTGTTTCATGTTCTATCGCCACTTTCTCTTGGAGAGGAACACCTTAAGAATAAGCTAATCACAGAGGGCATATTAACATCCCCCAAAAAAACCCTGCTACAAGTTTTCATATAGCAAGAATTTTAGCACGAGGGCGTGGCAATTTTCCCGTCAAGAGTAATATCTCATCGCTTGATGACTTGGTCTATTCCCGAAAGTGGCTAGATTCTTTTACCTGAATTGGACATTTCCGCACCAACGAGCACCAGTATTCCATTTGGGTTCAGTATTCACCCAAAATACTTAATCTGGGTTGGCTTTCAACGACCGACTAATTTGGCAAGACTTTTTTTTTCAGACAAATGACACCAATTTTTTGCGTCGTTTACTTTTACGGGGAATCATTTTTAAAAAAAATTCATTTTGCCCAAATCTAGCATTCAGCTAGTCCAGTTCAGTATAACCTTTTTTCGCCCATCAAAGATAACTTTCTAACAAAGCATAAATTAATTTAGGATGTCTTATTTAACAAATTCAATAAGTTAAATAACCCGAAGGATCTTTTGCAGCTTGAAGAATGTTTCCTAACAAAATCATAGAAAGAACACAATAAAATACAAAGGCTATTATCTCTATAAATACAACCAATTTACTTGGGTTATATAAATAACTTAATGCTACCTTGTAATTCTGTCTCTTTCTGATATTTTCTGTTCACGAAATCTTTTACAGAGATGATCAAGAAATTGAGGCTCTTTTTTTTTTCTTCATACAGCCTCACTATTCTATACTACATTATTGTCACTTTTTTATTCATGTCTATAATCCTTTCATGTTTATATATATATATATATATATATATATATATATATATATATATATATACATATATATATATATATATATATATATATATATATATATATATATATATATATAATTTCGTTGCATTTCAAAACATTTTCCGCTTCTCTTTCAATTTCTTTTACGTAAGAGCAATAACTTAAAGAAATGTATTGCTTAGCAAATTACTAATAATGATTTTCACGGTTCATTCAGCACAAATGTAAGTGAATAATAATGATAAAATTAAGCATTTTAATGAAGGGTGGAAAAATAAGGTAGTGCTTGTGCATGATTTTAGCAAAAGTAATAAAAAATCAGAGAGAGAGAGAGAGAGAGAGAGAGAGAGAGAGAGAGAGAGAGAGAGAGAGAGAGAGAGAGAGATTATACTTCCTATTCCCCCTTTTCTCTCTCCTCTACAATCGAGCGTGAGTCAGTGAGCATGTCTGTGTTTGTTTGTCTGTTTGTGTGTTTGAGTGTGCGTGTGACAGTCCTGGTGCACCCTTCAGAGGGCAGCCCATACCGTCAACAGGATGCCTTTTGTCCGGGTTGCCATTCATTTAAGCAAATAGCAATTTTACCGTAACACTTTTAATTGTCTTCATGCTGACGTGACTATTCCGCCCTGTCAACTTCCCCCACTTTATCTCATCTCTTAGATCTCCTGAGGACCCTCCCCAGCCTCCTAGGGGGGAGCCCCTGTCCCTTTCTCTTGCTCCAATGGAAGTTGAATGATCCCTTTTAATATGGGGAAGAGGATATGAAATAATAATCATGTGTACTAAACTCTCACTCGACTTGCAAACTTCGCCCTTATAATGACGAATCGTGTGGCTGAAAGTGAGTAAAAAGGGCATTTCTGAGACATTGCACAGTTTGTTTTCGAGAATTAAGTACAATTTTGTCTGAATCCCAATTAAAATTGGACAGTTGTTCCTTCCCAATTATGTATTATTCTACTTTCCATATCTTTATACACATCATAAAAGAAATAGAAATGATTTCTCGGTTAATGTTTTCCCAAAATAGAATATAAATGATTTCCCGGTCATTTAACGTTTTCCTAAAATGGAATATAAATAATTTTCCGGTAAATTAACATTTTCCCAAAAAGAAATTTAAATCTAAATGATTTCCAGGTTAATGAACGTTTTCCCAAAAATAAAATAAATATTTTCCGGTTACTTAACGTTTTCACAAAAAGGAATATAAATGATTTCCCGGTTAATTAACGTTTTCCCCAAAAGGAATAGAAATTATTTCTCGATTAATTAACGCTTTCCGACAAAGAAATACAAATAATTTCCCGGTTAATTAATGTTTTCCCAAAAAGGGATATAAATGATTTTTTCGGTTAATATACGTTTTCCCACGAAGGAATATAAATGATTTCTAGGTTAATTAACGTTTTCCCAAACAGGGATATAAAAGATTTCCAAGTTAATTAACGTTTTCCCAAACAGGGATATAAAAGATTTCCCAGTTAATTAACGTTTTCCCAAAATGAAATGATTTCCAGGTTGATTAATGTTTTCTAAAAAGGAATATAAATGATTTCCCAGTTTTTAAAGGTTTTAAAGGCCGCTCATGAATGGCAGAGGCAAGGGACAGTGCCATTGCCCTATCAAACAGGACAATGCCCTAGAGACTGACCATATATCGTATGATCAGTGCCCAAGCCCGCTATCCACCCAAGCTAGGACCAGGGAGGGCCAGGCAATGGCTGCTGATGATTCAACAGACAGACCTATAGGCTTCCCCAAACCCTCCAACCTTAGCTCACAAGGATGGTAAAGTTGCAGACACTAATGGCACTAGCGAGATTGAGCGGGACTCGAACCCCCGACTAGCAAACACCAGGCAGAGACGTTTTCCCAAAAAGGAATATAGATGATTTCCCGGTTAATTAAAGTTTTCCCAAAAAGGAATAGAAATGATTTGCCGGTTAATTAACGTTTTCTCAAAAAGAAATAGAAATGATTTCCCGATTAATGATAGTTTTCCCAAAGAGGAAGAAATGTTTTCCCGGTTAATAAACGTTGTCCCAAAAAGGAATATAAATGATTTTACCGGTTAATGAACGCTTCCTCCAAAAATATGATTTCCCGGTTAATTAACGTTTTCCCAACACACTAACTTTCCAGCACACCTATATTTTTTTCCGTCTCCGAATCCTCCAACAGCGGGAATGAAGTCCTTCCCCGAGGCACACATACTTCACCAACAAAACAAACCTAATACAAGAGACATTTCTGAACAAACTTGGGCTCTTCAAGTTCTTAGGGAGGAATTGTGTTTTGTTGAAAGCCCTTAACAGTGACTTTGAGTGATGTACAGAATGTCTAAATGAATTCACAAATCATACATATTTTACGTGTACATTTGACTTTCAAATAGACGGGCGCGAGAACATACACATACGTACATACACACACACACACACACACACACACACACACATATATATATATATATATATATATATACATATGTATATATATACATATATATATACAAATATATTACATAAGTAAACAGTATATATACACTATATATATATATATATATATATATATATATATATATATATATATATATATATACACACATATATATACATATATATTACATAAATAAACAGTATATATACGCTATATATATTCATATATATACATACATATATATATATATAATATATATATATATATATATATATATATATATATATATATATACAAAACACACACCAAGAAAAATGCTAGAACTTATTACAATATGCTCATTAACTCTCCACTTGAATAATGATGATTTATATTGTAGATTAATACTGTCTACCTATATCAGGATAACCAAAATGTGACCATATTCCAGTAAAGTTATCGAAAGTTATCCCATTGCCCTTTTTGAGATTCCCTTTTTTTTGGGGGGAGGGGGGCTGAATCAAACCGAAAATTTATATATATATCCCCATAATTGTCCTATATTTAAACCATTACTGTTTAATTTATTTCTTAGGCTGGAAGGAGGCCAGGCAATTAACGTGGCTGGAATGAATATGAAAACATAAAAAATAAAAGATGGATCCAAAATGGCCCTTTCGCCAGCGGCGTTAACTTAATAAGTAAAAAATAGACCGCCATTAATTACCGTCTTTCAAAATAGGGACATTATCAATTAGAGCCTCGAAGAGTGAGGTAAAGACGACAGGATATTAGCAGTAGATGGCGAAAGAGGCCGTCGGGAGCGGCCGCCAAACGGTACTATACATCACTCATTTAAATAAAAAGGAGTTTAAATACGACACAGGCTGAAACGTCCATATCTCTTTTCAAGGTTAAAGGTCTCTGAGAAACAGCCTGTAATCTATTCTCACAATTGTTTGAACAAGACTTTGGCTTTAAAAATTAAAAAACGAGACCTGTGCCCACACACAACTCCATTTCGAATCACTCTTCTTTGGCTGATGTTCTACCTGAGAGAGAGAGAGAGAGAGAGAGAGAGAGAGAGAGAGAGAGAGAGAGAGAGAGAGAGAGATAAGCACTTTCGTTGATTACTTAACATCTTGAAGACATCAGAAAGCCTTTACAGTAATGTACTTTGTTATAATAACTGACAATTGCCTAATCGTAATTACGAAAACCTATTTTCTTCTCGATGCTGCTGTCTGTCTCCTAAACAAATGACAGCTGTTGGTTTAATACACAAAAGACAAAAAAAAAATCTTAACGTTGCATTGTAGCACAAATAAATAACGTATCTTTTGAATAACATACTTTGTATTTAAAAGCATAAAATAACAATTTCTTTACGAAATGGTCTATTAAACAAACTGAAAGGCAAATGTATTTCTGTATTCCTTGTCAAATACAAATAAACCACAATATCCCAATGTTTTCAGATCTTTGTTGTCTGTTTTACAAATAAAAGATTACAATAACCAAATGTTGAATACTAGTAATACATCCCTCGACAAATATTTATATCTTTAATTTTATTCTATTTTCATAGTATACAAAAGGATCTTAACTACAATCTTACTCTTTTACCTTTGATTCTTCACCTTTTAGTTAATACCATCATAGAGCCAATTATTAAATGTATATTTGCACAATTAATAACTTGCTCACTATCGGAAAGGTTTATATGTAAATCTGTTGACTGGTAAACTAGGCAGTAAAAATATAAAAAAATAAAAAAAAAATAAAAATCGAAATATTTGGCAAAGAAGGATATAACCATCATTGTAGAATTAATACAGAAATATAACCACAATAAAATATTTCCTATCAAACTATTATCTGTAGAAAAAGCCAGAAAATTAATACACTTAAATACACGAATCAATAAATAAGATATCGCTAAATTAAAGATAAACGAAACAAAATGGTAAAAAATACTATAAACGGGATTGACATTGTAGACGTAAAATATGGGTTAAAACATGAATAAGGAGTTACAAAAGTAAATATTGAGTATCGATCACTTCCCGCACGACTCGGCACCAATTTGTTCCTCCCTAGTTCTGTTAGTTCATTCTTCAAGCGTGGGCTACACGATACGAATATTGTCAAGACAAAAACAAAAATAAGAATCAGTAAAAGTTGTCATGGCATCATCATCATCAGATCCATGGATCCTTAAAAGAGGCATATGAAGTGTCATGCGGAAATTCGATGTGAACACATCTAATTAAATTAAATCAAACTAAACAAACCCGATTTTTTTTAAAGAACGCCCATGAATTACTGAGGGAAGAGACAGTGGCAATGCCCCCCAAAGACTGGCCATATATACTTGTAATCAGCGCCCAATACCCCTCTCCATCCCTGCTAGGACCAGGGAGGGCCTGGGAATTACTGCTGATGACTCAGCGGGTAAACCTATAGGCTCCCCCAAAAGTCAACCCATCCTTTGCTCACAATGATGGTGAGGTTGCAGACACTAAAGAAACTATCAAGCATGAGGGGTCTCAAATCCGAGTTTGGCAGGACGCCAGGCAGGAACGTTTCCATTAGACTACTAAAAACTATTTGCGGCTTGGAATGATCAGATTTGCAGATACAAATAAAAAAATAGTCACCAAAGACTGAAACTGTTTAAATGATGTTCTTAATACGTTGCTCTATTCTTATTTTGGCTTCAACAAATCAAGCTTTTTATTACCATTAATCTCACAATAATGAATATAAATCAGTCAATATCATGACGGGGAAATCCGAGTGGCAAGGTTAAAAGATCGATCGATTGTGTGAGAGAGATTATGTGTAGTTGGACTGTCATGATTATTCTTGGTCGTTGGCAAACTTGAATAACAGTGAATAATAGAGACTAATAAATATAGCAAGATAGCAATTATACCTATATATTTTGTGATGGCATTCTACAATATTTAACATTTAGTATTTCTAATATGCCCGCTATAATTTCAATTAGTTTTTAAAATTATCATTAACCAGAAGGAAATAATCATGATCCTTAAATTCTCTCTCTCTCTCTCTCTCTCTCTCTCTCTCTCTCTCTCTCTCTCTCTCTCTCTCTCTCTCTCTCTCTCTCTCTCTCTCTCCTTTTATTGATTTACATATATAAAAGCTAACATGCATATATATATATACATATATATATGTATATATATACATATATATATATAATATATATATATATATATATATATATATATATATAATCTGTATACATATATATATACATACACACACACATATATACATTATATATATATATATATATATATATATATATATGTGTGTGTGTGTGTGTGTGTGTGTATTCAAACATCCATACTTTTGCTACAACTAAGAAACCACCGCCACCCACACAAGTGGCCAAGGAATTGCCAAGAGTTGGGGACACTCGAGTAGCACATCAAGGCAGAAAAGTGGCTGTGGATTGTAGGCATCTGTGGTAGGATATGCACTGGAAGATTCGGATGAACTTCATCCCTTTGGGAACAAATATAGTTGGTTACTTTTACAACTGTATCCTCACTGCCCTAAGAGATGCAGAAATCAACTCGCATCTTTTAGTAATAAGAAAAGGTAAATTACAGAATGAAAGCACTTGCTTAAGATACTCCGAGTAGTTGTAAAGAAATAGAAATAAAAATGTGGTGTTATTCACGACTACCTTCCCTTATCTCAGTTTGCCAGAAGCATCCTTTGGAATGCCAGTCGAGGAGGAGGAGGAGGAGGAGGAGGAGGGGGAGGAATAAAGATCATGAAACTAACGGAATATGGAAGGAAATGTGAGAGTATATGTCAGGAAGCTACACGTTTGTGCGATTTTGAAATTAAATTTATTAAATCAATATAAAATTCAATATCAAATCACTCAATCTTTCTGGAAGCTATACTGAAGGAACCGTACCAACAATACAAAATGAAACAAAAGATATAATGCTACTGTAAAAAAAAAAAAAAAAAAATAAAAAAAAAATCCCTACCTAAAATGCCCAAATCAATTTACGATTTTATTTCCAGACAATAAGTCCAATAAAACTGTTTACGTCGTCCTGTTATCCGACACGCAATTGCGACTAATGCTCCAAAATATTTTCGTTACTACCTGCCTGTTAACTGGGAAATAAGTCATGCGTCTATTTTCATCCACTTTCAGCACGAGTCCCTCGCACGTTGTTTATGTATGTCAGGGTGTGGGCGGAAGTGGGTTGATGGGGGGTAGGATTAGCATCAATAATGAAGACATTATTCAAAGTATCTTTTTAATCATTGTTTCTTACGATTAAAAAATCTAACGCTTTAATTTACATCTGTTTTCTTTATCAAAACCAATCCAAAAAATAACATTTGATGAAGAGCTATGAAAATCAGTCATGTTTAAGACCAACGGAGGCAAAAGGAACGGCTTCAAGAGGAATGGTTCAGGAATCCTGAAAATTTAGAAGAGAGAAATAAAGGAAAGGATAATTGAACGATTGAACATATACGCCAATCTTATACTGTACTTCCTAATAAATGGTTTTCGCCTTTTTTCCTTTTAGCTAAACGGTCTCTCAAATGCTTGCATATAATAACAATAGATTGGAAAATGAAAAATAAAAAACAAACCAACCTCATAATTGTTAATTCTAAAATGATATACTATTGTTTTCCTTCAATCACATATTCTCCATACCTAGTTTCTTTATTTGTTTTTTCCGTCTTTTTTTTTATTTTCTTTTTCTTTTTTGAGGACCTTTGCGTCAATATGCGTAGGAGATGATGATGATGATGATGAGTTTCTTTTTTATGCGACTTAATAGAAAATTTCCTGAATTTGAAAAAAGAAAAAACACTTCATCCATGAACTTTTTTTGCCTCTCTCTCAAACTTTCCATCATAACCATTGTGGAGGAACCAAGTTCAACCAACGACCGCTGGCCATCTCTCCCTACCGCTCGCCAGATGGAAACCAGCGCCGCTGGTCCTGTGTCCGTTCATCGCCCTCCCATGCTTCAACACAACTTACTTTCTTGTGCATTCATAAAGAGACACAAACTAGACAGGCCCAAAGCCAACGCCGCAGTGGGAAATCAATAGCAAATCCCCTCCCTCCCAACTCCACTACTTCTTTCTCCTCCCCCCCCCCTTACCAACCATCCCCTTCGTCCTTACCCACCACCTCCTTACGTTCTGAAAGACGAAAAGAAATGGCAAGAAGAGAAAAAAGGGAAAAAGCGACACTTTAGAAACTATTTTTTTCCCGAAACAGATAACAAAAGGGGTCTCGACTTGCAGTTATAAAGCAACGCATTCTATTGATATTTTGCGCAATCTTCTTTCTTTCCTGGATTATAAAGATGCTTCAAATCGTACGAAAAACTTAATAAAGGAATGTTTAGCGAAAAATAAGTGTCAATGAAAATGACCAAAAGATTGAAGACATTAAAAACACATTTTATTGATCGATATTTTTTAAAAGTAAAAATAAGGCAAAACATCTACGAAAAACTGTAAATTTAAAGGTGATTGTTTTAACCTTTTCACATTAATGAATATATCACGTAATAATAAAACCAGTTTGAAATCATAACACATTTCAAATAGTAATTGTCTAATAGTTTTAAAGACTGGAAACAGTAAAGAGAGACTTTATGATTTTCATAGCTTAAAATATAAAATCTTTGCCTGTTTTAAAATTTGAAAAACTTTACATATATGAATAACTTTGACTTATGAAGTTTGAAAACTTGAAATAAAACACGTTAATTCATTGAAACTACAATTTTAACGGGGCCGTAATTCTAGTTTTGAATATCTAATAAATCACTTAGTTCAACTTGTTTTTGGTACGCCGTGGCTCGCTTCGCTTTCAATTGAACATTATCTCACTGCTCCTCTGTTCCGGCACGTGGTATACGGATGTGCTGCGGACGCCAGCCGCGTGGGACAGTATTTCCATTCCCTCTTTCAGAGTAAATCAAAACAAATTACATTTACATTCGCTTACGGGCTGCCAATGCAAGTGCCCGTGTCTTGCACTAGGCAAGGCAACCTTAACACACACATACAGTATTTCCACCATTGGACTAAAGAGGAGTCGTACTGTTGGGCATGGACTGGTTTCTACCATTAAACCCAAAACTAAATAACCTGAATCAATAGATTTTAAAACTTGAGACAAATAATCATATTTCTTCATTGGAAGTTATAAATTTAGACCCAAAGCAAAGCGTATTTGAACTATGAAACCAGATACCTTTCCTTAAGGTTTAAAATCATAACATTCCAAAAATAATTTTAGAACATTTAAAACAATACACCCATAAACACATTGCTCCCTGATAAGACTGAAATTTGTGAACAGGTTACATCATTAGAACCTAAAACCAAAATACAAAATAATGCCACAAGGCGCTTTAACCCAAAATACAAATAGCTGCCACGAAACCTTTAAAACTTGGAAACCGAAACCCGAACAAAATTGGCTTCCTTGGGGGTTTTAAACTTGAAGCCAAACAAAAATTAATTTCTTAAGATAATTTAAAACTTGAATTTCAGCAGCAAACGTATCCCTTTGAGCTAAATAAATTGAAACAAAAATACAAAACGCTTCCTTAACGGCTTTGAAAACTAGAAACCAAAGAAAAATCGCCTCCTCATATGTTTTGAAACCCAAAGTTTCATTACAAGTTTTAAAAAAGAGGAACCTCGAACCCAATTGCCAAGAACATACAATATATTGCTTTTTAAAGAGATTTTGAGCTAGACATCATAAAACAAATCTCATTGAGTTTTAAAACTTGTACCATAAAAATTAATCGCAAACTTATAGGATTTAAACTTTAACCAAAAATAGATAGCATTATTACATGTTTAAGAACGGAAAACCCAAAACACATAGCTTCCTTATTATGAGTTTTAAAACAGAAAACTACAACATTACACATACTTAGATGCTTGAAATGATACCTCAAAATAATTGCTTCAATAATTTTAAAATCTAAAGGCAAAATTTAAATGACTTACTTTTGAGTTTTAAATGTTGAAACTCCAATATAAACAGCTTCTTTATTGATTTTAAAATTTGAAAATAAAAAAGAAAATTATAATAGCTAAGAAATTAAAACATGAAATTTCAAGTGTCTTGGAAATTGTGAAATAAAAATCCGTAATAATTAGCCTCTTGGAACACCTAAAAATCGAAGCTTTAAAAAAAAAAAAACTTGCTTCCTCGTGGAAAATAAAAAAAAGAACTAGAAAAAGAATCACTTTTCAGAAATCTTCAAAACATTTACATTAAAAAACCATGACACCAAACAAAAACCAAACGTTCCCTAAGATGAGAGGGATAATTTTTATTTCTTTTACAAATCCACAAAACGAGAAATTCATAAATTACAAAGTACGAGCATCAGAACTCTACGATAAAGTTCCGAATGAAGTGGTTAAGGAAGAAAAGGGAAAACATCCAGTCCAAGATAGGCAGAGAATCAAACAGGTAAAAAAAGATTGATAAAACGATTATTAATAAAGAAACACAAAATGATTTCGATGAAAACTTGGCTTTCTTGCCTCACCGCTACAATACCTAGAACTTTAAATCCTTTTGAAATATAGATAAAAATATTTAAACCCAAGGGTAAAAAGATCGGACAAGGGGCCTTCCATATTTCTGTCACAGGCGGGCCCAGAAGGTAAGAGGCCCAATACGATACTCTCAGTGTCAAGAGATGAAATTTGGAGTGGATATATATGGAGCTGTTACTGAAATTTTAAGAAAAAAAAAAAAAAAGTTTTTAGAAAAGATGGGGAAAATTATAAATGAAAATTTTTAAAAAAATTATTGCACTAAAAATATCAACCAAGTGATAAAAAAATCAGTGTTTATATATCTTAGAAAATTATTTTAAGATTTCTCGTCTCCAAAAGCTTGAATATCCCCAAATAATCGTTATCTAAACGAACATCATTCATTCGGAAAACACCTTTTAAGTTATAAAAATCACGGAAAGACTCCTCTCCAAAATAAACATAAATTTAATAGATAATTAAATAAATAAATATAAAGTAATTCATAAATTTTCATTTTATTTCAATAGATAAAATTTTCTTTGAAAAAAAAAAAAAAAAAAAAAAAAAAACCATGACAGCTCCAATGACCAAATTAATTGCATAGGTGCGTTACCGGCGCTAATTCAAATCAAGCCAGCCATTACCAATTAGATTAACCCAAAAAGTGAATTCCAGAAGAGCGAACACCGATAGGATTTAATTATACTTCGCGACCGGTAACATTATACAGTTGTTTCGACAACTTTGTTTGAGAAACATGTTTAATATAACCTACAAGTGAGCGCATTGTACTGTACGAGAATAATTCACCAAATGCTAATTAAGAACTATCAACTACAAGAACACGGCAATTGCCGGAAACGCAATCACTAATGAGCACTTTCCGGAAACGTCCACAGAAACCCAACTGACTGACAACAAGTGGGTCCATCACATGATCACTTGGCAACGTCGGGGTTTTCCACATGATCACTTGCCAACGAAGCAGGCTTCTAAATGCTCACTTCCCAACGAAGGGGTCTTACACATGATCACTTGCTAATCAGGGGATTTTCCACATGATCACTTGATAACGAGGGGTCTTTCACAAGATCACGCAAATGAAGGGATCTTCCACAATATCACTTGACAATGACAGGGTCTTCCACATGGTCACGACAATGAAAGGATCTTCCACATGACCACTTTACAATGACGGAGTCTTCCAGATGATCACGACAACGAAGGGATCTTCCACATGATCACTTGACAATGACGGGGTTTTCCACATGATTTCTTGACAACGAAGGAATATTTCACATGATCACTTGACAACGATGGGATCTTCCACATGATCACTTGACAACGAAGGGATCTTTCACATGATCACGTCAATGAAGGGATCTTCCCCATCATCACTTGACAACGAAGCGGTCTTCCACATGATCACTTGACAACAAAGGGATCCTCCACATGATCACGACAATGAAGGGATCTTCCACAAGATCACGTCAATAAGGGATCTCCACCATGATCACTTGACAACGAAGGGGTTTTCCACATGATCACTTGACAACAAAGGGGTTTTCCACATGATCACTTGACAACGAAGGAGTCTACTCATGATCGCTTGACAACGAACGTATCTTCCACATGATCACTTGCTAACAAAGGGATCTTCCAAACGATCACGTCAATGAAGGAATCTTTACCATCATCACTTGACAACGAAGGGGTCTTCCTCATGATCACTTGACAACGAAGGAGTCTACTCATGATCACTTGACAATGAACGAATCTTCCACATAATCCCGACAATGAAGGGATCTTCCACACGATCACTTGACAACAACGGGATCTTCCACAAGACCACTTGATAACGAAGGGATCTTCCACATGATCACTTGACAACAAAGGGATCTTCCACATTATCACTTGACAACAATGGGATCTTCCACATGATTACTTTACAATGACGGAGTCTTCCACATGATCACGACAACGAAGGGATTTTCCACATAATCACTTGACAATGACAGGGTTTTCCACAAGATTTCTTGACAACGAAGGGATTTTCCACGTGATTACTTGACAATGACGGGGTTTTTCACATGATTTCTTGACAACGAAGGGATCTTCACAGGATCACTTGACAACGATGGGATCTTCCACATGATCACTTGACAACGAAGGGGTTTTCCACATGATCACTTGACAACGATCGGATCTCCCACATGATCATTTCACAATGAAGGGGTCTTCCACATGATCACTTGACAACAAAGGGGTCTTCCACATGACCACTTGATAACAAATTGGCCTTCCACTTGATCACTTGACAACGAAGGTATCTTCCACATGATCACTTAACAACAAAGGTATCTTCTACATGATCACTTGACAACGAAGGGGTCTTCCACATGATCATTTTACAACGAAGGTATCTTCCACATGATCACTTGACAACGAAGAGGACTTCCACTTGAGCACTTGACAACAAAGGTGTCATCCACATGATCACTTGACAACGAAGGGGTCTTCCACAGGAGCATTTGAGAACATAGGGGTCTATCATGTGATCACTTGACAACGGAGGGGTCTTCCACATGATCACTTGACAATGGAGGCGTTTGCCACATGATTACTTGACAATGAAGGGATCTTCCAAATGATCACTTGACAACAGAGGGGTCTTCCACATGATCACTTGATAATGAAGGGATCTTCCACATGATTACATGACAACGAAGGGATCTTCCACATGATCACTTAAAAATGGGGGGTCTTCCACAAGATCACTTGACAACGAAGGGGTCTTCCACATGGTTCCTTGAAAGCGAAGGGATCTTCCACATGATCACTTGACAACGAAGGGATCTTCCACATGATCACTTGACAACGAAGGGGTCTTCAACATGATCGCTTGACAACAAAGGGATCTTCCACATAATCCCTTGACAATGAAGGGATCTTCCACATGATCACTTGACAACGAAGGGATCTTCCACATTATCACTTGACAACAAAAGGATCTTCCACATGATCACTTGACAACGAAGGGATCTTCCACATGATCACTTGACAACAAAGGGATCTCCCAAATGATCACTTGATAACGAAGGGATCTTCCACATGATCACTTGACAACGAAGGGATCTTCCACATGATCATTTGATAAAAAAGTGATCTTCCACATGGTCACTTGACAACAAAGTGATCTTCCACATAATCTCTTGACAACGAAGGGGTCTTCCACATGATCACTTGACAATGGACGGATCTTCCACATGATTACTTGACAACAGAGGGCTCTTCCACATGATCTCTTGACAACGATGAGACCTTTCACATGATCACTTGACGATGAAGGGATCTTCCACATGATCACTTAATGAAGGGATCTTCCACATGATCACTTGACAACGAAGGGATCTTCCACATGATCACTTGACAATGTAGTGGTCTGCCACATGATCGCTTGATAACGAAGGGTATTCCAAAAGATCACTTGAGAACAGAGAGGTCTTCCACATGATCACTTGACAACAGAAGGATCTTTCACATGATCACTTGACAACAAGACAATTAGGTATCAATAATGTCCTATACGCATCAAATGCTAATTAATGGAAAATGAATTCGCAGTAAAGGTTAATTATTAACGGCATACTACAGTAAACAAATTTAATCACCGACATCTACTGACAACAACAGGTAATTATTAACCACCTATCAATGGTGAAGAGGATCGATTCAAGTTTATTTGACGGCAAGGAATGCTTATTAACCAAAAACGACCATAAATAGTATTAATTATTGACCTGTCGACAAAATAACAGCATGGGAAATATCTATTTTGGAAAATAAACTGGCGATATAAGTTTATTAGATGTATATAAAAAATATACGTTCGAACATTGGCAGCAATGTTAAGAGGTAGATAATCTGAAAGGAAAAAATACTAAAACGATAACCTTGGACAAATAGAAAAAAAGGATATGTATAGTAGGTAGTAGGTTAGCTAAGGCACAAGCCACTCGTTGAGATACTACTGCCAGTGTTATTTGGTCCTTTGACTGGCCAGACAGTGAGACATTGGATCCCTCTCTCTGGATACGGCTCATTTCATCTTGTCGACACATACACCAAATACTCTGGCATATTCTTTACATATTCTCCTCTTTCCTCATACACTTGACAACACTGAAATTACCAAACAATTCTTCTCTCAAAAGGTTAACTACTGCACTGTAATTTTTCAGTGGCTACTTC
>NC_090725.1:291666316-291671316 GCF_036898095.1 Palaemon carinicauda | reverse complement strand
TCTAGTTCAAAAGCAGCACGATAATGACAATCCTGTTTAGGTAGAATTCTTCGGCGTAGATAGAAAATGCAACTGAAGCAAGCAGTCTCACTATTTTAGGAAAAACAAACTACGGCGATGGTGTTTTCAAGAATGAAAAGAGAATATTTATCACTCACACTACTAAATTAACCCAATATTCCGGCAGTTAGCGTCAATCACGAACCACTCAAGATATTCAGTGTCTATTTCTAAAAATAAGATATAAAAATACAAAGTGGCATCATCAGTAGGCTGTAATTGAGATATATAAGAAGTTTAAGGGAATTAAAATGGTTCCATGGCCTTTCTAAATTACAGCGTCGTTACTCAAATGATACCATGCTATTAGAATATTCATGGTGATTTAATGAGAGAATAATGCGCACAAAATGGAAAGGCTTTAAAATTGAATTCATATGTAGATATGGGAAGAATATTGTTTAAAATGAAGAAATATATCTCGGCCTTCTTACAAATTGAAGGTGCAAAACGTAACATTTATCATGTTTAAAGACTCATGAAGGAAGATATGCATGTATTTGCCAATAAGGTCATTGAGAGTCAGAGTACATAGACGTTATGTGCCTGGAATAATAATAAAAGACCGCAAGGAATAAAGGATGGTCAGGACTGGGATGTGATTGAGAAACCAAATCAATTAGTGAGATGGGTAGTGCAGAAGACAGTCGGGCCCTAGGGCCGATTACTGAAGTCTAGAGATTAACCAAATGCAACCAGATAATTTCTTAACAATAATGCTGCAAACAGTGATATTAAGATGAACAGAGTATAATATAATGCATTATGAAACATCGTGAGATTTTATGGAACTCTTCTGTTATTATTATTATTATTATTATTATTATTATTATTATTATTACTATTATTATTATTATTACTTGCCAAGCTACAACCCTAGTTGGAAAAGCAGGATGATATAAGCTCAGGGGCTCCAACAGGAAAAATACCCCAATGAGGAAGGGAAATAAGGAAATAAATAGCCAAGACAAGTAATGATCAATTAAAATATAATATATTAAGAACAGTAACAACATTAAAATACATATTTCCCATATAAACTATCAAAACTTTAACAAAACAAGAGAACGAGAAATAAGATAGAATAGTGTGCCCGAGTGTACCCTCAAGCAAGAGGCTATCTTTAGAAGCGTGTCGTTCGGAAAATACAACTATTGTGATACAAGGTGGTACTTATATAATCCTTTTTGCTTTTATTTAGCATTGTAAATATAGTTAGTTAGGATATGAAAATGAACTAAAATAAAAGGTTTTGGTCTCAAGATATTTTGGTAGTTACTAGTAACTGTATTTTCACCTTCCCCCCAAAATTACAGTCACAAGAGAGAGAGCATATACATTACGTCTAATCACAAATTTACATAGGAATATATACCATGCATAATTAAACAGAAAATTTTTAACGGATAACTATATCCCTTTCAGAGGGAATAGCTGCAAATACGTAGTCAAATTCCAGTGTAAAATAATGAGACGTTTATACAAGGAAAGTAAGACTTGCTTTGCAGAAAGTCTTGAATAATTACTAGCTTTCACATATAACTAAGAACACTGCTTCAATTGCAGGCAATCCAATTTATAATTTGGACGTGGTACACCACAATAAGGAGCTTAATACCCATTTTATTTCCTTTTTCTTTTACAAATACCCACAAAAACAGCAACCATAATTTAATACATTAAACATAGGTTTATCAATTTACGCCACCCCCCCCTCTCTCTCTCTCTCTCTCTCTCTCTCCTCTCTCTCTCTCTCTCTCTCTCTCTCTCTCTCTCTCTCTCTCTCTCTCTCTCTCTCTCTCTCTCCTAAGAAACAAAGGATATATAGATTGTAAATCTAACACTTCTACCAGTGGTACTTACTAGAAAAAAAGAGCACTGGAAATAAAAAAAAAAAAAAAAAAAAAAAACACACACATGACATAAAATTCCTCATTTTAAGGAATTCAGTGACGCCTCCTTGGAAAAGACCATATTCCATCATAAGAAAACACTTGAATCATAATGTTGAAAATTGTCTTTAGTCCTTCTTTTCCAGTTTAACTGATCCGTAGATAACTAAATTCTCCCCTTTTCTTACCTTCCTATTCATCTCCATAAGTCAGCCTCGTTCTTCCTCTATCTACTTTGGTAGACCTATTTGTATCCCTTTGCTACCCACCTAGCTATGAAACGGTCAGTTCAGGATTTCTCCTTCGACCTGTGAACTTTACATCCCTGTACTGAACTCAACCTCGGGGGGTTTTATGTAATATAATACGTATAAAAATTATTCCGAGGTTTTTGAGAAGTGACAGATTATCCGTATTTTATTCCCTACTATTTTACCAATAAAGACTATTTGTGTTTCTTGTGTGGAATATATAAATCTAATAGTTTTGATTACCATTTAACAAGAGTATACAGTTGAATAAATAACCTGAACGACTTAGCAAGGATACCCATAAAAAAAAAATCTGATACAACAACAATGTGACGGGACAATTTTACTGCCGAAAATACCATTCATTTCAAAACAAATAACATTTTAACAACCAACACGCTAAACACTATCCAAAAATTAAACATAAAAGATTTCAATGTTTTTGGTATGAATTTACACAACAAATGGTGTGCGTATATATACGCCCAATAAAGTTTCCTAACTATTTAACAAGATTTGACCATCCTTGATATAGGAGAATAACAAAATGAAATTGAAAATGAAACCAATATAAATAATGTGATAATAGTCACTGAAATGCCCAGAGGAAAAGCTTCTCCCAGAATCTCTTTAAAATACGATCAATCAACACACAAGGAGAAAGCAACTGTAATTTCATATTTTGTTGGCTGTTCTAACACTGAAAATAATATAAGGACACTACAATATTTTGATAATTTTTTTTCTGGATACTTCGAGCATAATGCTGATGACTGTGCTTGCAATTTCACGAACAATTGTAACCCAGGTTCTGCATTTGACTTTGCTATAACTATAAAAATGGATTATCAACTAATTGCAGATATAGAAAATAATGTATTCGGTATGAGTAGTTTACATAAATAAGCATACATTTTTCACCAGTTATGATTGGCGATATTTGCATATAAACCAACGTGATTAAATAACATTTCAACCCGACATTCACGAACAAATTCGTATGGAAAGCCTAGTCAAAATTCTCACAATTGCTATATGCGCTGTCAATGTAAAAAAGAAAATAGTTCTGATTTTAAGGACAAATTTAATTCAGTGATTGACAATGAATAAACAAAGACGGTAAGAGCATCAAGATGGGGCCCCATCTAATTTCCAGGTAGGTATAAGCATTACTAAAGGAGAATTGGAGTGGCTTTGTGAATTAGAACATAAAATCAACATTAAAAGCCTCTTATGGTGTCAGCCATACTGAAACTCATCTACTGTATCTGTTCCCACTTGAAAAATTATTTACATCGCCCATTTTATTTTCATATGAGAATATAAAGTAACAGAAGTTACAAACTGTACATACACATTTTTCTGTTCTTCTCTCTCTCTCTCTCTCTCTCTCTCTCTCTCTCTCTCTCTCTCTCTCTCTCTCTCTCTCTCTCTCTCTCTCTCTCTCTCTCTCTCATATATATATACATATGTATGTGTATATATATATATATATATATATATATATATATATACATACATATATATATATATATATATATATATATATATATATATATATATTTATATTTATATGTGTGTGTATGTATACATGGCCTGAAACTACATTTACGGGTGAATTGAATGGTGGATTTCAGTGCTCTACATTGAAACGCACTTTAAGTAAGGTAGGGCTTAGATACAACGAGTTTCTAAATGCATATAATTTACATATAAACGCACCAAAAATATATATTTTACATATTAGAAAAAAAACATTAACATGCGTGTGATAGAGAATTTTATTTCATACATAACTATTGTTATATTTCCTTTACAGCATGTATCATCTCTCTTTAATTTATATATATATATATATATATATATATATATATATATATATATATATATATATATATATATATATACATATACATATATATAATGTATGTATATATATAAATAAATAAATCTATATACAATTGTGTGAAGGCAATAAGCACACATATTTATTTTTTTGTAAATATATAAAGTACATATTTTTTTGCCTGTATATGTATATGCATGTAGAAACTCATAA
This sequence comes from Palaemon carinicauda, assembly GCF_036898095.1. Classification (NCBI taxonomy): domain Eukaryota; kingdom Metazoa; phylum Arthropoda; class Malacostraca; order Decapoda; family Palaemonidae; genus Palaemon; species Palaemon carinicauda. The sequence continues at coordinate 291,667,054 of NC_090725.1, read as the reverse complement.
TATCTACGCTCTACCTTAAAGCGCATTCCAGTGTAGAGCACTGAAAGGCACCATTTAATGTACCCGTAAATCTAGTTCCATGCCATTCCAGTCCATTTCCAGCCATGTTCCAGATAATAACGTTGCATACTAGCGATGATTTTGTAAATGTACATAATTTTTTTCTATTATGTTCAATGGTTAGACTATAGTGTTTTTAATGAATACTTGAACTAAATTATTAATTAGATGGACAAATAATAATAATAATAATAATAATAATAATAATAATAATAATAATAATAACAATAATAATAATAATAATAATACTAGGAAAGTGCCCATTATAATAATATTAGTAACTATAATAATAATAAAAATAATAATAATAAAAATAATAATAATAATAAAAACGATAATAATAATAATAATAATAATAATAATAATAATAATAATAATAATAATAGAAGGAAAGGAAAATAATAAACGTAAACTAACGGATATGATAATTATAAAAAGAATTACTGCAACAATGGTGACGTCAAACAAAAAAAAAAATATTCTCCGAATATGGATATATATCTAACTAGTCCATTGACATTAAATCTTCAATTCTTCAATTTTCAAATTAATCAAAACTACATTAAGAAAATTTCGGATTACTTAAGGGTCTATATAAAGTAATTGTTTTACTGACAACATATAGTTAACCTGAATAGGTAAATTTAAATAACAGCAAATGCATCATAAAAAATGATA
>NC_090725.1:291633816-291661316 GCF_036898095.1 Palaemon carinicauda | reverse complement strand
CTTACAGAATGATACTGGTGATTTCACAACTCTACGCCCCTCGTCAACACACACACACACACAGAGAGAGAGAGAGAGAGAGAGAGAGAGAGAGAGAGAGAGAGAGAGAGAGAGAGCACGCACAAACGCACACAAACCCCACACACTATTAAATAATATATATATATATATATATATATATATATATATATATATTATATATATACACACACACACACACATATATATATATATATATATATATATATATATATATGCACGCACGCGCGTGTGTGTAAAATGATAGTTTCAACTCGAAACCACTACGGTTAGTCAAATGCTATTTCCTATGATTCTTAAAACGATTTTATCGATATAAAATGTCTTTAAAAAATTGAGCCGTTCGAGCGGTGACTACCCAAATCCTGGATATTCCCTGGATATATCATGAAATTTATATCTATATCTATATATATCGGGTAAAACTCGCTGGTAAGAGACTGATGTCTCGCCAGGTAAATCCTCGGACAGCTGGATAGCGTCAGGTTTCGAATTCCTTTTTGGTCTCTCGTGGCATGGTTGGTTTCGACCTGGCCTTTCATTAGAAGGGGCTAGCGTTCGATCCCAAGTATGAGGTAGAAATTTATTTCTATTTGAACACGATGTTGTGTTGATATTTATCCATATATATATATATATATATATATATATATATATATATATATATATATATATATGCGTGTGTGTATGTGTGTGTAGTTGTGTATGTGCATAAATTGAAGACCAACAGTGAAACTCGAATGTATTAGTTAAAAAGTTCAAATTCGTCAACATCAATAATCATACTACTTTTTATACTGGGAAGGGCGCTAACGTCAAAATCAGCAGTATCACTGAAATGATTAATAAGATCAATAAAACACGAGGTAATTACCATGACAGCTAACTAATATAATCGTAAAATCGCACCTAAAATGAATACAGAAGCTACAGTTTAATATTTCAACGAACGGCTAATATATACTTGCATGAAAATTACTGTGTCGCTACAAATACGACAAAATACTGCATATTACGTAAAGAACATCAAGCTCATTAAACACTCCACAATGAGAAAAAAGAAAAGAAAAAAATCCAAATACTGGGGCAGTGTGTGGAAAAAGAAAAAGTAAACATGGAGCGCTTCTCGCGATTCAATTGTTTCGGTCCCAGAAGCGGATGTTTTCCAAATGAAAGGACTATTGCACAATTCAAATATACGCCCCCCCCCCCCCCCCCCCCAACACCACAACGGTTCCTGCGGATCAATTAGAATCATTTAACGCTGTACCTCTTGTTAAGCGTCGCATGCTGTTAGTCTCGAAGGAAAAATGGACGTGTACAGCATATTACTTTAAAGTTTATAGCCAAATTAAATGACAGGCATCTAAATACTTTATTGAAAAACCTGTATCATACGAATGGAGACATGGTACAAGATACTTGATGTTTTGTAATGGTGATTTGAGATCCAGTAATACTAGAACATATTAATCTTATGATAACAGCGTTATGGTAAATTGAATGTATCTGGACATCTAATAATGATGGAGCATGGACGCCCTCTACTGGAAGAATTTCGAATACCCAATATGATACCAGGAGATCCCACAAAGACGGCATTTGGGTACCCGATGGTAAAATCTTATGGAAACCCAGTAAAAAGAGTATTAGCAGATTTTATTATGGCGTTGATTGGCTACGATATATTCATGGGATCTGGACATCCTACAGTGATACTGTATATGGACAGCCCTTGATGAAGGTTTTTCGCTTAGTACCTGGAGTGCAAAATTTCTTTTTGCATAAGAAACTAGCAAAATACAACATCGGCAAATAAATTCTTCGCGAAAAGCTAAGAATTGCGCACATTGCTATCACTAGAAGAGGATTATTTGGTGATGACATTTGGACTTTGAATGTTTTAACATCAGATGCTTTCGGTGAGTAACTCACACGAATATGGCATTTCGAAATCATGTAATAAGTAACATTTGACTCCTTTTAAAGTATTCCAATCACCATTGTCAAGGCTACATACGAGGTATGGATCAAAACAATACTCCTAAGGAATATCAGTTAACAGTTTTCCATAAACATTTCCTGTGGGACTTCTAGAAGTCGTTTCTCTCTGCCTCTGATTGCTTTAATTTCACTTGAATGAAAAAATACTGGCATTAAAGGACTATTTTGGCTGAATTCCCATTCTATGTCTAACAATATTAAAGGACTATTTTGGCTGAATTCCCATTCTATGTCTAACAACATTAAAGGACTATTTTGGCTGAATTCCCATTCTATGTCTAACAACATTAAAGGACTATTTTGGCTGAATTCCCATTCTATGTCTAACAACATTAAAGGACTATTTTGGCTGAATTCCCATTCTATGTCTAACAACATTTATGAAATCTACAAGTACTATACATAATTAAGATATCAAGGAAGACACCGTGCTGTTATACTATTGTCAATATTGCACCACCAATAACATTACACGGCCATTAAACCGCCAACCAAATTACCAAAGTCGTTAGCAATTCACCGACATTATCCTGGACATAAAGCCCCTTCTCTTCCCCAAGTTTCAACAACAATGATTAAGTTGCTTGGCTGCATTTTAATGAAACCTTTCCTATGATGCTCAACTTTGGAAACTTGAAAGTCCTCTCATATGAAGCTCATGAATATTATCGATGAGCATTAAAAATACATAAAAGGTGAAAGGGAAATAATTAATAAAAGCGTAATACAAAAAAGAAAAAAAAAAAGTAACACGAGATATGTTGAGTAAATAATTTAAAATACATTCCCTAAGATAGAAATAGTACACATATATATTAAGCATCCGGAAATTATAATTTTATATATTTCTCTTAAACGTACTTCTTCCCCCTAGCAAGTAATTTATATCTAAAGATTTTAGTACTGCACCGATAATAATTAATGTTTTTAGTGTAAAGGTTTCTTTTCATTTTATTATAAACGATTAGTATGATTCGACTTATAAAAAGTAAGAGTGAATCGTATAATTGAACGAAACAACTATTCACACCAAAAGTGACTGAGAAGGGTGTTAACTTGAAGTTGTGCATGAGATCAAGTCAATTCATACATTTACAAAGAAGGCTTTTATACATATACTGTATATTCTACATGCTTAAAAGCCTTCTACATTGTAGAAACATCCAAGACACACTATCATACACCCTTAATTTGCTACATTTTTCGCACCATCTATCACTACTATTCAAAACTATACGCATATTATAACTTACTGTTGTCCATTCGTTTACCATGACCGAACAGTCTCTAACCTATGCTAACCTTTTGGCAAATTGTACTTACACTCTATAACTAAACAAACGAGTCTCATTAATTTCTTTCTCTTTCATTCACATTCAACTAGAAAGAAGAGTTGGTTCAACTACGCCTTCACTCATTCGCTATTTGGATTCCAATCTCTTACCAATCTTTTGCACAAATCCAGCTAATCTCTCTTGCTTCTTATATATACTGGGACTCGTTTCTTTTCTGATATTGCCATCCTCCATTATATTTTCTTCCAGAAATCAACCCCTTCCATTCTTTCACCATCCATACTAATATTCTCAGTCCATCTAACCATTTCCACTTAAGCTAACCATTTCCCTTTATTTTCATCTTAATCTTATTCAAAATTACTCGCAACTTTCGACTATTCTAGTCACCTTTAAACTCTCTTACCACATTCTGCATTTTCTCTTCACTAATCTCCAATGAATATAAATTAAGTTTCATTTGCCAAGAAGAACCATTCCTCATCCCAACAACAACTTTGTAGCTTGTACGGCATATTAATCTCCGACTCTCACCAAGAACAAACTATTTAGGAATCTACTAATAAATCGCAATATGGCTCATACGAAAAAAAACAGCGAGTTATGTATAGGGTAGTTACTATACTATGAACGGTTAAAAACAGAGTGAAGTCAATGGGTTACTAAACATTTCTCGAAAAGCTGGCTAAAAACTGGATGCATACAATCTTTGGAGATTACCACTGGAAGTGAAAAATACACATAAGCAACACACACACACACACATATATATATATATATATATATATATATATATATATATATATGTATATATATATATATATATATATATATATGTATATATATATGTATATATATATATATATGTATATATATAATGTATGTATGTGCATGACATCATATCAACAATTTTGTCCATACTGAGATATAGCCATGAATATTACGGCTAACATAGGATACCGATGAAATTACAAATACATATAGAAAAAAATCTGAGTTTTGGCACTAACGGGGATAAGAAATAAATGCAGTGGGAGATAGATGGAAATACATCCACTAGCTTTTTTCAAAACTTCATACTAAGTATGGACTTATGTGTTACTTGTCATAATGGTTATATATATCTTTCATCGAAACTTAACTTTGAATAGCTATAAATGTTCAGGGAAAAAGAAGCTCAAAAATCCGTTTGGATTCAAAGCATCACAGCCTCCCCAAGAGGTCAACTAAAGCCACGTACTGGATTTACTTAAAATCTTGGATCAATATGTACTGGAGTTTATTTCCGGTGAACCTGAGTAAGGAAATTTCTGTCATTCATATAGCTTTATCATCTCTCCTACATAATAAAGATCAAGTGTTTGACGATATATATATATATATACATCATACATACATATACCAAGGCACTTCCCCCAATTTTGGGGGTTAGCCGACATCAACAAATGAAACAAAACAAAAAAGGGGACCTCTACTCTCTACGTTCCTCCAGCCTAACAAGGGACTCAACCGAGTTCAGCTGGTACTGCTAGGGTGCCACAGCCCACCTTCCCACATTATCCACCACAGATGAAGCTTCATAATGCTGAATCGGGACGAGGGGGCTGGGAACCCCGTCTCCTGTATCTACATCCTGTGAGACAGCAATATATATATATATATATATATATATATATATACACATATATATATATACATATATATATATATATATATATATATACATATATATATATATATATATATATATATATATATATATATATATATATATATATTCTCTCCTGTCACGCTCAGGGGGGAGGAGAAATGGTGATACCCTCCTAAGAGAGGGTACCCAGAGAGTTACATTAGGAAACTACACTGTACCACATATTGTCCAACCAGGAGGTTATAGTTAGAAAAGGGAGAGTGGATGGGAAGGGTTGAATCTGTTTGTGCATATCTATTCAAATATCTAGACATCATTTTTGATGGCTCGGCTATACTACTTACGAATATTTCCAATAAAAAAAACGGAAATTCCAATTCGATCTACCCATCCGTGTTTTAAATCGAAAGCCAGAATAGCTTCGTCAATTTCAAGATAGGGCTTCGAGACTGGTAATATAGAAGGACTTTCACCACTTCAACCTTCTTTCTAAGAACAAGATCCCAGCCAAAAGAATATTTACGCATGTTTAACAATGACCAGAGAACCAATTGCTTCGATCTTTTTGCCAATATATCACAGATTTAGTTTGTTTTGAATTGGGTTAAGTGATTTCATTAGTCAAATGGATTAATCATTTAAATTTCTAATTTTATGGATAAGATTTGAATATATATACAGCATATATATATATATATATATATATATATATATATATATATATATATATATATATATATATATATATATGAACTTTTATAGCTAAATTCAATTTTCGAACACTTTCTTGTATAACTTAATTCAGCCGATCACATCTGAATTAAGTTATACAGGATAAGTGTGAGACACACACAAACACACACACACACACACATATATATATATATATATATATATATATATATACATATATACATATACTGTATATCACAAACACTTTAAACTTACCGAAGTATTGACTGACTGCAAATTCTTCTCATGATAAGCGGAATTATATACAGAGAAAATGAAGAGATCTACCAAACTCCCTTTCATACCAAACAACAGAATTCAGGATAACATGTCCAATCCGCACACAAAAGAAATGGTTAGGGTGCCAGGACCCTTTCAGAAAGAAGTTAAAAACTATTTTCGAAGTGTTTGGCTTGGTGGTTTATAAACTTTCCAATTCCATCATATATCTCAAAACTCAAAAAGGAGTTTGGAAGTCAACCCCTTTCGGTAAATGTTATATATGTAATACGATCAAGTTGAAATATGCTTACAGAAAATAAATGTCTCAGCCAAGAGACACACATATACTGTGTGCGTATATTTATTTTCATATATATCTATATCTATCTATCTATCTATATATATATATATAAATATATATATATATACATATATTTATATATATATATATATATATATATATTTATATTTATATATATATATTTATATACATATATATATATATATATACATACATATATATATATATATATATATATACACAGCATATATATATATATATATATATATACACAGCATATATATATATATATATATATATATACATATTTATATACATATAAATATTTATATATATATATCTATATATATTTATGTATATATCTATATATATATATATTTATATATATATATATATATATATATATATATACACACACACACACGTCCCAGTGCGCACCCGCAACATGCAATACCAAGTTTCCCTAGGAACAACTTTCAACATTCTTGACGTCACCGTGCACGACGATATTACCTTTCATACAGAAATCCAACTAAAAAAATAAATGAATGCATTCAGACGGAAAACTTGGCAAGGAGGCACAATAAGATCATCCAGTTCCATTAGGATGAAGAAAGAAAAAATTGAATAAGGGAAAGAAAAAAGGCGACTTTCTATTAATGTCAAGAGACAGGGAGGGCCACATCCTTTACCATTCCATTCAATTGCAAGAAATGGCTTAGCCTTTTTTTATATATGAAAATTGGACATTATATATCATTATATACAAGTGTGAAGGGAATTTCTAAAACACAGCCGAGAGAAAACAACAGCCAAACAAGTGCCAAACATAAACAATTAATTCTAACTCCGAATAAAAAAATTATAAAAACCGACAGACCAGGGCGCCGCAAGATATGAAAAACGCCATTGCAAAAACCAGCTTCTCATTTCAGTTTTCCACACACAAATGATAGGATATTTTACCCTGTTTCAATATTACAGCTACCACTGTTATGGATTCGTTACTTAAAAGCACTAACAGCAAGCGTGTTTTAAATTTCTTCTTAAGAAATATGAAGAAACCCTTCAGCCTGAGCTGCGACTCGAAACTACATACGAAACAGAGTCCATAGATTTAGAGGTTGAAGAAGATATTGGGCAGTTGTTGGTGGACCATCACACAGGGTTGTTGTGTCCCATTGGTAACGTCTCTGCCTGGGGATCTCTAGACATGGGTTCGAGTCCTGCTCAAACTCGTTAGTTCCTTTAGTGTCTACAACCTCACCATCTTTGTGAGCTAAGAATGCGGGGTTTTGAGTAATCAACAGCCAATGCCTGGCCATCCCTAGTCCTAGCTTAGGTGGAGAGGGGCCTGGGCGCTGGGTTCTGATCATGTGTATGTATGGACAATCTTTAGGGCATTGTCCTGCTTGCTAGGGCAATGTCACTGCCCCTGGCCTCAGCCATTCATGGGTGGGCTTTAAACCTTTAAAAAGGAGTGACAACAGTGGAACTCCAACCCCTTTACATTGATCAGTGCTTGATAGCAAAAGATGAAAAGTCCTCAGAGGAGGAAGAGTGAAGGGATCTCATACATATTTCAATGGGGAAAAATGTGATGGCAATATGGGCTGAGTTACTCAGTTTTGTTGACAATATTACCAGGACATGGAAATAGTCAGCAGATCAGGCGATTTTTATAATAATGCACCAAGACGTTCCAGAAATCTCAGAAAAGGGAGGCAGAAACATGCCTATATTAATTGGCAGAAACATACTACTTTCAATTGATTATTTTGTAAAAAGACTCAAGTGAATCACGGAAATGCCAGAAACGAGGCACAAAAGAGAACGGAACCCCTTCCCTCCTCACCACCTTCCACTCTCCTTACTATTGGTCAAGTAAATTTAAATTTTCATCTAATTTATATATTTATTAATTTATTACATCAATTACAACTTTTTATTATTTTTGGTATGCTTTTAACGTATGCTGAAGGGGAAAAAATGGTTCCGTATTTGAATTATGTGTTTGTGACGTATTATGTTCAATCTTCCGAAATAGCTGTGCATATACTGTGTTTGTGTGTGTATATATATATATATATATATATATATATATATATATATATATAATTTATATATATAAATATATGTATGTATGTATGTGTATATATATATATATATATATATATATATATATATATATATATATATGTATGTATGTATGTATGTGTGTGTGTGTACTGTACATATAAATACCAGCTTATTGACGCAATGGGCCTCCATAAATACCATAAAATAACGAAATCAATAAAGCCATTTTAGCTACAATAACATAAAAAAAATAGTATAAAGTAAACAAATAAACTTCATCCCAAAATAAGAAAACTATCACTCAATTTCCAGAGTACGAATTGATCTATAATTATTGCTCATTTCATAAGGTGGACAAGATCGTGTTGATTGGGAATTTTGGGGAAATCTGTACACATGGGATAATTCAATTTGCAAGATCAAGAAAATAACATGCACTATATATCAAAGAAATTAAGACAACAATAAGTAATCAACTAAATAAAAAAAATTTGTAACCCATATCTGCATATTCGACGGAATAAAAAAAAAATAATAATAATCTTGCCCTTGAAGATTTATTGAATCGAAAGACGCACTTTCCATGTTAGACCGCCCGGTCTTATTGTGGCAATATAAGCGTCTTGCATTGCAATACAACGCTCCCATTTCTTTCTTCCAATATTCAGAGTTTTAATTAAATTTCCCCCTTATTCCCTGTGACGCTAACGGTCTACACACAGCTAAGCGAAACTTCTCAATAATTGAAAAAGAAGCGAGGAAACCATGAAGAAAGTAAGAATTGGAAGAAAAGTAATTTTAGCTGATTGAGTAAGAGATACACAGAAGAGAGATAAAAGGTAATAATGTCTGAGAGAGAGAGAGAGAGGAGAGAGAGAGGAGAGAGAGAGAGAGAGAGAGAGAGAGAGAGAGAGAGAGAGAGAGAGAGAAATAGCTAATCCATGCTTCTAATCGTAGTAATTTCATGGAACATTAAATAATCTCCATTCAATTTAAAGTAGTACCATAAAACGGAACATCTTCAAGTATAAAAAGCTAATAAAACAAATATTTCCTCTCTTCTGATAGATATATGCTAATTATTCTAAAAGATATGGCAAGGTGTATTTGAAAAGGAAATTTTAAAGTTATCCTAGACGGTTTTGAATATTGAAAAAATATATACAAATAAAAACAAATCCAATGCAGTGACACTGATTCACTAACTCATACAGACCACCTTACAATGAGTCTTACATTAAAACTATGACGTGTGAAATGGTTTTGAGCAGGTCACTTTTGATAATCTTATTTACTCTACTCGGCATGATATAAAATTCTCCTTGCTGTCAATTAGCGGCATATCATTTATATATATATAAAAAAAAAAAAAAAAAAAAGGTTTCCCCATTTTTCCTTTCCAATCTTTGGCTATCGATACCTTAATAATATATGAAAATTCTGTGTTAGGTCAGTCGCATAGAAGAAAAATAGGATTGTTATCTTAATTTCAACGGTCGGTAGGACGTATAACTTAATGTCCCGACAAGTGAGAAGCAGAGGAAAGGATATTACCTGTATCACTTTAATTTTCAATCTGTAAACACGAAACCTATTAGGCATTTAAGAAGAGATAAATATCTATACCATTCAATCAAGAAAATAAATATTTCCCCTGATGGAGCCCTTGGGATTATGGCATCCTTCTTTTCCACCTATGGTTATAGCATAGCAAGTAATAATAATAATAATAATAATAATAATAATAATAATAATAATAATAATAATAGCCCTCAAATGCCATGTTGCTTAAAAGCAAGGTAACTACACGATGTCAACAAAAAACTACAAAGAATTCATTGTTGCCAAGACTGAATACATCCCAATCAATCTAAATTACGTAATTACGGATGACGTGAGCCGTAACTGTAATTGACAGCTTAGCTTCCGGAAGGAATGTCGTAGGGAGGGTGAATTTACCAGTGACGTTTCCAATCAATAGCGTCTCTAATCTGGCCTACACGTCACACAAAAACGTAATCACCACGCAAGACTTCAGTGGTGGCTTTTACGTTTTCCTGTTACTGAGTATTAAATGTATCTTAGTAAGAGGATAATTATAACCCGGTAATGTTTCGTGGAAGAATGTAATTAAATAAATCAAAACCAACTATGTATACTTAAAATATGCAGCTAATATACACACAGACACACACACACACACACACACACACACACACACACATATATATATATATATATATATATATATATATATATATATATATATATATATATATATATATATATACATGCATTTAATGTAAATTATTTAGCCACGAAATGAAATATGGAGGTTTAAATTATTACCTGGGATATAGGTATTTAAGAAGGATTCGACAACATTTCTTTGGGTATAGTCATTAACATGTATCATTGTACTCGTCTCTGACCAACCGATTCTAATCCTAATAGATCACCTAAGTCGGCCAAACACCTAAAGGCATCTCTGTCAGAATTAAACAGCATAAAATGGCTGTGTCTACTGGATTTGTTAATAATGCTTTGGCCTCCCACTGGATAGGATCAAGTCATAGAATCAGTTGGTCAAAGAAGAGCAAAATCATCCTTGCTAATTGCTATACCCTAAGAAATACTGCTGAATCCTTAACTGCTTGTACCCCAGATCACAATTTTAACCTAAACCCTGGCTGTTTTCCATGAATCCTGTATTATCCTTTTTCCTAATATCTAACTTATCTGTAATAATAAAAAAATTGAAAGCTGTCGGAACCCATTCTCCTGTATAATTACGATACCTTTGTATATTTATTGCCACTGCGAGTTCATCGATATAATAAATAAGAATAAAGTATTAATTCCAATGAAGTGTTATCACTTTTCCTTTAGCGGGTATAATATAAATTTTATACTCATCACGAGTCAGCTTTAGTCATTTCTACACACACACACACACACACATATATATATATATATATATATATATATATATATATATATATATATATATATTCAATCAGCGCTTTCCCTTACAATTCGTATAGCAAGATGGTGTTACCCATATTATTGCTGTAATTACTTTCAAGATGAAATTGCTAGCCCTCGCCCTGCCACATAGGTAGATCTTCAAGGAGTTTATGAACCAACGGTAAACCTTCCCCTAGTAGTCACCCATGCCCAAGTGTCGCTATATGGCCAGTCTCGTTGAAAACCCATTGGACTATTGGAGTTGCAACTATATCACGGTTCAGTTCACAACAGTAGATCGCAGACGGGTATTGGGTCAAGAGCCTCACTCCAAAATACAAGTTATAAGAATGTCTCTTCCCTGGGCTATCCTTTATAAGGCAATAAGCATACATGCAATTTAACAATATACTGTACATCATGCGGTATAATTTCCCCCCCCCAGCTAACTTATTCGCTTACAACGCGGATTACGCATTTCAGTGTGCTGTTCAAAGGCTTAAAGGCCACTCATGAATGGCCGAGGCAAGGGACAGTGACACTGCCCTATCAAGCAGGACAATGCCCTAGAGACTGACCATATTACATATGATCAGCCGCCAAGGTCCCTCTCCATCTAAGCTAGGACCAAGGAGGGCCAGGCAATGGCTACTGATGACTCAGCAGATAGACCCCAAATCCTCCCATCCTTAGCTCACAAGGATGGTGAGGTTGTAGCGACCAGAGGAACTTACCGAGTTTGAGCGGAATTCGAACTCCAGTCTGGCAATCACCAGGCAAGGACGCTACTACTAGTTTACAATTTGAATACAATTATGCTAAACAAGAATCTACAAATCTAAGCCTATTAATTCAGAATAAAGATAGATACCGGGTTTGAGTGAGCGTCATACACAGGAGACAATGAAGCAGTGTAAGAGGAGTGGAGCAGATCCACTTGCCGTTTTGAGACTTCTTGAGAACTTTGTTTTTCTAAGTTGAAGGAGCTTAATGCGATCCACTTCTAACTTTTAACGACCCATCTTGAAACTTTCTTCCCTTTCAGTATCCAACCTAAAAATTCTATGAAAATTAAAGATTTATACAATACTATTACGCTACAGTCTCGCTTCGGTAAAAGGAATAAAAGGCAACTGACCCAATCAATAAAAATCAATGGAGAGAAATGAAATACAAAACGACACTTGAGAAATCTCTCTCTCTCTCTCTCTCTCTCTCTCTCTCTCTCTCTCTCTCTCTCTCTCTCTCTCACCTGCATCATGTGAAGATTTTTTCTTTTTAGAAAACCCGGTTTAACCAACGTAGCGTAAATGTGAAAATTGAATTAAGAACAGATAGCCGGGCAATACTTCAAATCTATATTCCAATGCAGATTTGGGATTCTTATATTTCTTCAACAAATCATACATCATTGAGAGAGAGAGAGAGAGAGAGAGAGAGTGAGAGAGAGAGAGAGAGAGAGAGAGAGAGAGAGAGAGAGGAGAGAGAGAGAGAGAGAGAGAGAATCAACCAGATAAGTTATGAGTACAATTTTCGAGACCTTTTTGATCTTCAAGCGTAAATGCAGGGTCTCTAAGAATCATATACATTAAAACATAATCAATGTATTATAAATTGTATTAAATAAAACAATGCAATGAAATATATAATGTCCTGAATTTACAACCAAACGCAAAGCAAATAAAAAGTTAATCATCTTTCAGGCCATAATAAAACCTTTCTGCTTTAAAGCAACACAGTCGCTTAACATAACCAACATTGATAAAAAAAAAAAAAAAAGTTCAAACGTCATCACAGCTTCATCCTGTGTCATGCCACCTACCCTCCCCCACCCACCCATCCTCTGCTAACACAGACCGGGAATAGCACGTGGCATGATATCATTCCATTGCATTGCCACCCTAGAATACATCGTGTCTTAACTTATGCAACAACGACCGTCTCGGGGAAAGGCACGACCATCAAATCAACTGTGCAGGACACGTGCACCTGACATGGACACATACATCTTGCATGACGTATGCATGTGAATGAGGACAATCGTGGAAAGCGCCGACTGGAACTCCACGTTTGGGTAATTATGCACACCAGTTTGTCATGTAACAGCAAATGAAACATGGGGAGGCCACACGCGGGTGTTACAGTACATGAATGGAATAGAGTGAGTATTCATCCGTGAACATCTGCTAATGTTATCAAAGGTCCTAAGGATTGCCTTTGCTCCTCAATTATAAAGCAGGTCATCGTACTATGCTGTAGTATGAAACACTAAATAAAAGTATTATAGTTTGCATTAAATATATACATACTGTACATACATACATGTATGTATGTAAGAGCTTTTCTCCCTTCACCAATACATTGTAGTAAATGTAAGCACAGATATAACGCAAAATATAGCAATGAAAATCACAACTAACACTGCTAGTACAAATAATAACAGCAACAGTAAGACTAACAATAGCAATAATTAATCAGTAACCCATTAAAGTAGTGGTAACAAGTGAATGTACTGCAGAAGAAGATAGGTAGTATAGCTAACTAAAACAACTAAGCAACCCGCATTTACTAAATTACTAAACCAGACAAAGTCTAACTTAACATAATTCCTCAACATAAACTTTAAATTCACGTTGGCGAATATGACTATTCCAAACCAAACCATTGAAACATTTCGTCAAAAATATTTAAAAAGCCCGAAAACAACCTTGTCAAAAAAAGCAATTGCCACACCTCATGTAATGTCTTTTCCATATGAATCCCAGGGAACATAATGAAATACGCTCGTAACAGTCTCTAAATGTGCTTTATTACAGAAAATTAATGGAACACGATACTATCTTGCAAACGAAAATTTACCGAGAGAAATCAATATCATCTCACAACAATAAAAAAGAATACGGATGAAAATTCCAGGAGAATGTTTTAAGATGGTTTTATCTTTAAAAAGTTACAACTGGTTACGAAAACTATGATTTTGATAGTGCCCTAAATGGTTCGAAGCTTTTATAATACGTAGTCACTAAAAATACAACTTCAAATAATACTACTGTTCAAAAAGTGGCCCAGACAACGAAATTAAATAGGAACATGAAGTTATCAACTTTTAAATTTTTAAGTCAATATCATATTTAAACTTTAACACAATAAAGGCAGGTATGTATACATGGCTCTCCTCTCTCATCTCTCTCTCCTCCTCTCTCTCTCTCTCTCTCTCCTCTCTCTCTCTCTCTCTCTCTCTCTATATATATATATATATATACACATATACTGTATAATATATTATATATATATATATATATATATATATATATATATATATATATATATATATATACACACACAAACATAAAAATAAATTCAGCCATACATGAGCTTTCATGGATAATATGCTCTTATAAGAAAATTGTTTTTAAGAGAAAGAGGAGTGATTACCAACCACTGTAATATCAAATGCGCTAAGAATTAAGAAATACATTTTTTTCGAGAACTGAAAGCACCCAAATTCTATTTGTGGTAAAAGACACATCGTAATACGTCCCAAGAATGAAAATGTATTGTTCATTTAAGCCCAGAAAAGAATTCAGAAAAAAAAAAAACCCACAACCGAAAAGACACAGCTGTGGACGCTGTTCTCACCGCAATTAATGAAGCTGCTTTGCGTCATTATCGGAAACCATTATTTTTCTCTCTCTTCATTAACTTTATCTATTTTATGTCAAGTACAAAAATGGGGAACGGAAGTAATCGCTTAGTAAGTCATCATTCGTACTCTGGTCGAGGGTTGCATTGAGAGAGAGAGAGAGAGAGAGAGAGAGAGAGAGGAGAGAGAGAGAGAGAGGAGAGAGAGAGATTGATTGATTTAAGGTTTTCAGGCATCCTGGAGAGAGAGAGAGAGAGAGAGAGAGAGAGAGAGAGAGAGAGAGAGAGAGAGAGAGAGAGAGAGAGAGAGAGATTGATTGATTGATTTAAGGTTTTCAGGCATCCTGGAGAGAGAGAGAGAGAGAGAGGAGAGAGAGAGAGAGAGAGAGATGAGGAGAGAGAGAGAGATATATTGATTGATTGATTTAAGGTTTTCAGGCATCCTGGAGAGAGAGAGAGAGAGAGAGAGAGAGAGAGAGAGAGAGAGAGAAGAGAGAGAGAGAGAGAAGAGAGAGAGATTGATGATTTAAGTTTTCAGGGCATCCTGGAGAGAGAGAGAGAGAGAGAGAGAGAGAGAGAGAGAGAGAGAGAGAGAGAGAGAGAGAAAGAGAGCAGCTGATAGATTATGCGTCAGCAGAAATGCAAAACTAATAGCATAATGAAATGTGTACACAAATATATATAAGGTTAAGTTGATGCTCTACAATAAAAAGCTTGTTATCATTAAAATTTCAAGACAAACATTATCGTTGAGGATATAACATTATAACTAAAAGTAAACCTCCTCCTTAACAATTTACTTTCTCTCAGTTCTAGAAATATCTTTTGTCAACTGATTGTTTATCCTCCTCATTGATTTTGTAATGCGTATAACAGTCGTAAGGGAGAAGGACTGAACTGGATTGGTTAGTATAAATCAGCAGGCATAGTGTATGCTGATGATGCTGTCATTATTAGCAGAACACCACAGAATTTGTAATGTTTGTGCTTACCAGAATGCATGGAAATATTACACGAGGTTGGGCTCAAAATAAATAGAAGAAAGAACAGAGATGATGAGAACAGAGTACGCAATGAAAGATGAAATATCATTGGAAGGAGAAAGGATTAATAAGGTAGAATTATTTAAACATTTAGGAACTAATGATCTCCAATACAGGGTCATTAGAATTAGAGTTTAGTGAAAGATTGAAAAAAGCAAATTAAACAATGGCTAGGTTAAGAAAAATTTGTATGACAATGAAACAATCTCCAACAGATTTAGTAGATTTGAGAACAAAGCCCTCAGGAGGAAGGATATTTAGAGTTGAATAGCAGGACAGGATTAGAAATGAAACTATAATTAAGATTACTCGAGTGCCATATGTGGATGAGATCATGACGAGTGGTGGATGGAGATGGTTTGGGCATGCTCTTCGCACTCCCCAAGAGAGATTAGTTCACCAAACTTTCAGCTAGGCTCCACAAGTCACTAGAAGAGTTGGAAAGACCAAGACCTACATGGCTGAGGACTATGAAGCGCGAAGTAGGAGATGATGAATGGAGAAGTATTGAACTAAAAGCTCAAGATAGAGATGACTGGCAATATCTAACCGAGGCCCTTTGCGTCAATAGGCGTAGGAGATGATGATGTATCATAACCGTTGATAGTCCATAGCTAAACAAAGGCCTCAGACATGACTTTCCACTCACATCTGTTTATGGTCCCTTCGATGCCTGTCTATACCCGCCAATTTTCTTAGTACGTCAATCCCTCGTCTATTCTTCCTTCCCTTGCTTCTCTTTCTGTTTTCTTAATGTCCATCCATTGTCTGTCATTCTCATTATATGCCCTACCCATATCCATTCTTTTTCTTACAAGTTGTTAAGAATATCTTGTATCCATGCTGCTCTTTTTCTGTCTTTTTGTGTTATTACCATCATTATTTCCATAGTTTTTTGAGATGATAGTAGATTTATATATATTATATATATATATATATATATATATATATATATATATATTATTATATGTATATATATATAGTATATATATATATATATATATATATATATATATATATATAATATATATATGTGTGTGTGTGTGTGTGTGTGTGTGTGGTAATTCTGTATAGAACAAAGCTGCAAACAATAAGTAAAACTCAAAATAAAGGCGATACATTCCATTAAATTCCACTGGATCCCAAACATCGAACAACACTAACAGCACAACTCTATCGGGAAAACATTCACAAGAGTGCCGGCAAAATTTATGTGACTGTATGTCACCATCGTTCTTCGAAAATACAACCGAAGGTTCAAATTCTCTCGTTACACGTGATATATAGAAAAAAAAAAAACTTATAGAAAGTCCGTCCAAATGAACATTTTATAGTCGAATTGAACTTTCATCCTGAATGGAACTCGTCAGTTTGAACGTCGTTCAACATTTAATTCAGACTTTCGTCCATCTGAATGTCCATTAACAGTACAATAATTCTTCCCCTCTCTGAATATCTTTCACTGCCGTGAACGTTCAATGTCAATCTAAAATTTCCTATTAACCTGAATTTTGGTAAATATTCTAAATGTCTTTGGACCAATCTAAAATAAAATTTGTGTAAGAACTAGTCATAATACATTCCTTACATAATGTAGTATGTTTTCATCATATTGACTAGGTGAAGACACGTTACTATTATTATTATTATTATTATTATTATTATAAATTGCTAAGCTATAACCCTACTCGGAAAAGCAAAATGCTTTAAGCCAAGGGAAAATAGCCCAGTGAGGAAAGGAAACAAGGAATAATGAAATATTTTAAGAACAGTAACATTAAAATAAATATCTCCCATATAAACTATAAAAACTAACAAAACACGGGGAAAAGAAATGAGATAGAATAGTGTGCCCGAGTGTAAATTGAAAAAAAAATAGTGTTTGACAGATAGGGGAGAAGCGAAATGACAAGGTGACGTTATATTACAAAATATAGAGAGAAACAACCTTTTGTTTTTCACTGTCAATAAAATAATGAGGCTAAACAATTAGTAAATGCATTAAACTATAATTTCATACATCCACAATTAAACAATATTTGTAACATATTGTAAGCAATAATAATCAACATACATCATATAATTCAATGCCATGAATAAATCACATACACAAGATTTATCAATAGAGAAAAATGCACGATAACAAATTCTATGAACCTTTTTCCATACTTTTTATTTCAATTTAGTAATCCATCGAAGGTCTTCAGAGTAAATTACGTGTCTCTTTGCGATAGGTTTTTTTTTCCCTTTCCTTAACAAGCCAGAAGGAAGCGATTCAAGTGGCTTACAGGGGATTTGAACCGTGCGTTCAAAGACGGATTGCCATATTCCCAGCGTCTCTCGAAATTCGACAGCCAATAAAGTGAATTTCCCAGACATCACAACACACGTCTATAAATGCAATATATATATATATATATATATATGTATATGTATATATACACATTATATATATATAAACCCTTCATAACATATACTATATTATTTTTCATTTATATATATATATATATATATACATATTATATATATATATATACAATATATATATATATATATATATACATTATCATATATACTTATATACACTCACACACAATATATATATATATATATATATATACAGTATATCCTTTCGACCTTATAAGACACTCTGTATAGCAGGGTTGGCCACTCGGGTCAACTTTCTTCCTCTACTTCATTTCCTTGCCACATCCATCCATCTGATCTGTTATCAACCCCCACCCCCCTTCCTCTTCATTACTGTCATGTTCTTATCTCTCTTGATTGGTTCCACCTGCTTCCTTCTTATTACATGGCTATAGTATCTCAGACGAGCTTCCCAAGTTTAATCTATTAGATTACATATACCACACATTCTTCTTCTCTCCTGATTCTCCTGACTTTCCAGTAGTTCATCTTACCATCCTCATCTCGGTTCTTTCCAACCGTCCCTCCACTTTCCTCTTCATAGTACAGGCATGATAACTGTCTAATGAACCTTCATTTTGAATTTTGAGGGCATTTCCTTGCCTAAAACAACTCCAGTTACTTTTCTCCCTTTTTGTCAGTCACCTTTCCCTCTCTCACTGCTTTCTCAGTATCTCCCTCCTCTGTTATGATTGATCCCAAGTAGATTGCTTGTTCTGTCTTTCAAATGAATATTTACCTCATAGTGTCTTTCTCTAATACTAATCATTAGCTGTCTATCCAATGTTTACCTTCAATCCATTTATTTCTAGAGCTCCATTTTATGCTAAAAACCTTTCTTGCAGTTCTTCTTCTTGTCTGCTTTAATGACTAAATCCTCAGCAAAAAACAGGCAATACCTCAGTCTCCCCATATTTCGTAATGACGGTGGTTTTTGCCCCCCCCCCCTCCCCCCATATGTTATCCTCACTAACGGTACCAACTTCTCTCTTTCTCAAACACGCAAAAACTACTCTTGGTATCCAGATATGCTCATTTTAATGATCAACCACACGCATGTGAACTTTTGTTTTGTTTCCTTCTAGATGCTTCTATCGTGCTATTTCCTTTCCTAAAACAATATTAGTGCTCATGCATCTATCTATACCATCCTTCTACTTTTCCAATAGTACAGTATGTTCACTAACCCTTTGCCTAGATTTTCAAATGCCTTAACCCTTTTTATTATTACCTCTGTTTTCTCTGCAGCTTTATCTACTTTTCCTTACTTGATAGCATTCTCGACGTCACTCTCTGATGGTTGCTATTGGTCCTTCTCCCAGCAGCAGTGGTTCACAACGTTTTTCAACCCGTGGTTCCCTTATCCTCTTATTTTTTGTGGACCCACAAATCCATGCCAAAGAAAAAACTTCATATATTTTTCACTAATAAAAATAGTATAGTATTAGTATTATGAATGAAAGAAATAGTAAATGATCATGCTTTATTTTAAAGGAAGGCTAATTAATTGCAAAGAAACATTTAATAATCAAGTTTATATGAGCATTTATGGATACTAGTAAGTAATTCATAAAAAATCGTTTAGAAATCGCCCTTAGTAATTACAAAAATGCAGATTTATTCAATGAGATCTCTGTGGTTGATGCTGCTCAGCATTTTTTTACTTTTATATATTCGGCTCCAACGAAGTCAATAGTAGTTGAAGATCAACATTTTTTCCAAATGTCGAGTCTATTACGAGCATTTGATAATAAAAAATGACGAGTCTATTACGAGCTTTTTGATAATAAACAATATAAATTCTATTGCGAGCTTTTGATAATAAACAATGACGACTCTATTACGAGTTTTGTTAATGAAAAATGTCGAGTCTATTACGAAATTTTGATAAAAACAATGTCGAGTCTATTACGAAATTTTGATAAAAACAATGTCGAGTCTATTACGAGCTTTTTTATAATAAACCATATCAATTCTATTGCAAGCTTTTGATAATAAACAATGACGACTCTATTACGAAATTTTGTTAATAAACAATGTCGAGTCTATTACTAAATTTTGATAAAAACAATGTCGAGTCTATTACAAGCTTTTGATAATAAACAACGACGAGTCTATTACGAAATCTTAATAATAAACAATGTCGAGTCTATTACGAGATTTTTATAATAAGCGAAATACACGACTAAATCCTGATTCAACAAGGTAAGCTGATAGAAAAGTTATGACAGAGCTATGATTTTTCCCCCAAGCAGTGGGGAATTTGACGTCTTGACGTAGGATGGTTAGGGGCAGTCGATCTTGTTAGATTGTCCTTGTGATTATTGGACTTGAGAGGGTTGTTTTCCATTGTCCCCAAGATAAATTCATGTTTTTTCTTTCATTTATAATGGTCCATTTCATAACCTCTATCTTGTATGGGCAGGGACTTTTAAAAGTAAGGACAGCTTATCCCAGTTGATCTGATGCCGTAAGTCTCTCATATTATTCTGATATGAAAAGGTCAACCATGAAAGTTTAATAAGCTGCTTCTTTTATCGGAGGTCCTCCACGCTCTCCCTAAAGGGATAATACCCCCGTTAATCTTCAACAACAACCATCATTAAAGCATGATAAATCCTATAAATATCTAGTTATATTCTCTATGAATCCCAAAGAGATTAGTTGAGCGATTAGGGCTACAGCAAAGGGACTTTCTTAGCTCTGAGTCCCTTCAGCCCTCAAGGTAAATTTGATGAAATAATTCCAATTTTTCTTTGAACTTTGACATGGTATAGATTGCTGTAGAAATTTAATTCTCAGCAATAACAATTTATTGTCCTGAAGTATAATTGTTCTATTGACCACTAAAATTTCACCGTGGACCCCATTTTTTTTTTTTTTTTTTTTTTGAACCCCATGGACCACGGACCCCGTTTGAGAACCACTACCCTAGAGGAACATTTTCCAATTCTTTATTCTCTTTAATTCCCTTTCCTCAGCTAAGGTATTTCCATTTTCCTCTTTAATAATCCCTACCTCTCCTACATCCTGAATGTCCTTTCCTCTCGCTTCCGTAATTCTGTAGATTAACTAATCTCTGCTGCCCTCTCCCTTTACAATCTACCTTTCTCTCTGTCTCCCTCTTTATCCGTCTATTCCTGACTAGTCTTCTAGTTGCTATCTTCTTCCTACCTTCTTACTACAATTGTTTCCTTTACAGTTGTTTGAATCTCTTGATTCCACCACCATACGCGGTGTACAGTATATACACACACACATATATATATATATATATATATGTATATATGTATATATATATATATATATATATGTATATATGTATATATATATATTATATATATATATATATATATATATATAAATTATTATTCAAAACATTGAGGCAGCAAACAATCTCAAGATAAAAAAAGAATTAATTCCTCATCTATATTTTCAACGGTTAGCCATACTTTCAAATGTACTACATTTCTAAGGTTTTCTTTTTTTTTATCACACTATCACTTCCATATAAGATTGATCCATCATATACCTTTTCTCTCTTCACCTAAGGTCCTAAGCAGTGTACCTCCAAATACTTTATTCATTTTATGTAGTCCTGCCTTCATATTTTCTAATTTTCTCTCACTATTTTTCCTCTCTCATCATGAAGCAATTTGTTCAATATTTTCTTTAAAGTTTCCCTTCCATACCACACCTCTTTAAATCTCCAAACGATTTAATTTACATAGAGAAACCATTACGTCTTTTCACTCAAAATTTCCTTCAAATAAGCTTTATGAAAGCCGCTTTTGCATACACCCTACGGTGAGTTTACCCAAATTTCCTTTTATAACTAAATATGTACTTTCAAAGGAGAAACCTAAACTCACATTATTTCATCATCTCCTCCTACGCCTATTGACGCAGAGGGCCTCAATTATTTAGACTACTTTATTTGCCACTTAAGGATTAAACCAGAAGTTTCCTTCAAAATCCATATTTCTGAGCTAATTTTGGCTTAACGAGTCATTAACATGTACATGAGATAGTAAGAGTTCTCACTGAGAAAAGTTTATCATTTCTTTTTCTTCTGCAAGCATATAATATATGTGTCTTCTTTCCGACCGTTATCTCATCATTAAGGGGTCGGTTGCCTGGTGTGCCCTCTCAAATGCCTTCTATCAAAGGCATCCTCTTCCACCAGACCTCTTCTCTCCATATCATCCTTCACCTTATCTCGCCATCTACTTTTCTGCCTCCCTCTTGATCTCCCCTTAACAGGTTCCACCCAAGCCCTCCCAACCATCTATTCTCAACATGTGACCACACCATCTCTGTCATAACACTCTTAACATCTCTGTAATCTTTACCACACCTGCCATTATTGATATTTCATCATATTCCAATCTTTCAAGCAGTGATATTCCCAGAATCTACCTCAGCATTTTCATCTCTCTTCTCTTAAGCTTTGCTTCCTCTTTTCGTCTTTAAGCCCAAGTTCCTGCTCCATATTACTGTGCTATAGGTCTTGACTTTTAGCAAGAATAGCATTTTCTTCCTGCTAGTTCACCCCACTTCCCCAATACTGCTTTTATCCTATTCTCAACTTCAGCCTTACATCTTCCCTCCTGACGTAAAGCAGATCCCAAGTACCTAAATTGTAATGGCCCTGTGGTAGTGGTGTAAGAATACTAGGAATACTACCACCGTATGTCTTGCATGTTGTAGAAACTCACTAAAAGGACAGCAGCTGTCTGTAGTCTTGCTTCTTTTTCGGCAAAAGGCTAGGCACACCACCAATAATTATGGTTCGGGACTGCAAGGGTATGCGATAGTAAAAACCCTCTGCCAAATTATGAACCATGACTGATGCTCTACATTTTATACAACACACACACACACACATACATATATATATATATATATATATATGTGTGTGTGTGTGTATGTATGTATATATACGTGTGTGTGTGTGTTTTGTATGTCATTAATGTATCTACATAACCTTTAGAAAATCTACAAATTTTATTACAATGGATTTGTATTCTCCTGGTTGCTATGCCGTTCCACAGAGGCCTTCCGTTTACTGTTATGAACGTAAGAGACCCATTCCTATAAAACAAACGTGTATGTGCCTTCAACCATTTTTCATAAACTTGACAAAACTTATCTTCCTAGTACAAAGAGACTGGACAATCTGACCCAAAGTTTTTTTAACCCAGAAGAGAGAGAGAGAGAGAGAGAGAGAGAGAGAGAGAGAGAGAGAGAGAGAGAATTGCCAATAGGTGTTCTCTTTCATGGTGGAAACAAACACAAGCTAGAGTTAACACAATATGATTAAAAGGACTGGGGAAAGGACAAAGCGATAAAAATTCTTTAAAGAGAAGTCCCCAGGTAATTCTAGCTATCCTGACAAGATTTATCCTTAAAGAAAAGTGTTGATGCACTTCTTTCCTTAATGATGACAAACCAGAATTAAAGGATTCAAGATATATAAAAAAATTGCAGATTTGAGTCTAAAACCATAAACAGATTATTTCTATTGATCTTCTATCAACGTGCTTTTTCACATTTTTATAGGCTGCCCTGCTTGACATCGCTTAGAACCCGGTAGCGTATGTTCATGTCACTAGAGTCCTTCCTCCCAGCAGCGAGGCGTCCTAGCGCGGTTAGGTCGTGTAACTAAGCAAATACATATATGCATTATGCAATTCGGAAATAATACCCCTCCACATTCCTAATAGATTTAATGAATTTTTACCATTCAAAGTGAATAGCAAATTTACTCATTTTCCGATCAAAAATACAAACAATAAGTAATCTACCTCAAGTTGAATATCAAGTTACAATGAGGTAAATATCATCAATTTCTTAACCTATGGAAATTTGACGTAAGGCCACTGCTTCATTCACTCTCTCACAGCATAATAAAAAATAGTTTAACACCAATCTCTCCATACATTAACATAATCGTATCAGCATTATTCTTGATATTCATAATTCCAGAAAACTCATTTTCTTTTCTTACAAGTTTTTTCTATAAACTTTCCAGTTTCATTATAAACCATTAAATTACCATAAAAAAATTCTCTTGGGTTTTACACCTACTTTGAATCTTTCTCATTTACCTTACTTCATCAATTTTTAAAAATAGATTTCATGAAAATTAATTTTCTTTTCTAACATTTTTTTCTTTTCTTCTCTGCCCCCAGTCTCTGCTTCACATCTTGAAAGGCAATTTCACTACGTTTGCATTTTTTTCATTATCTCTCTCTCTCTCTCTCTCTCTCTCTCTCTCTCTCTCTCTCTCGTTAAGGGATTAAACGATTACTTTGCATTTATCTTTTCTTCCTATCCTTCCTTTCGAACCTTACCACTCACTTTTCTTTCAGCTTTTAAACACAAGTTAAGCAACCACTTCATCTCGCAATCCAATGAATCTTTCTTTTACCTCCGCCAACGAAGTTGGAAGAAGATGTTTTCGCCAGTGTTTGTGTGTGTGTTTCTGTCTCTGTGTGTTGGTTTGTGAACAGTTTCCTGGCCACAGTTTCAATCGTAGAGTGATGAAACTTGCAGGACCTATATGTTACGTAAAAAGGTGGAAATGATTAAATTTTGGGAAAATCCAGGTCAAAATAAAGGTCACAGTCAAGCAAAATGTTCAATTCACGTAATCAGCAATAAGTTTAGACATCGATGTCATAGAGACTTCAACTTGATTCATAATATATATTAAGGTCAAAGGTCAAGGTCAAGGAAATGGTCGAGAAATAAGTTGCCCCTCTAGCTTTTTACTTATTTGCTGTTTAGGAACGAATTCTTCCTTTCCTCCTTTGCCCCTACTTCTGTTCTTTCACATCCATACCTATTCTGTTTTCTTTATTATCCATGTTCTTATTCCTCCTCCTCTTCCTCGTACCATTCCTAAACCTCTTCTTCCTGAACTTCCTATTTCTTCCTTCTTCTACACTTTCAAGGGCTCCAGAGTGTCCCAAGGCTGTGAAAAATGTTAGCCGGCATCTATAAAATGACTGCATCAGGAATCCCATTTTCCAGACGATTCCCGGCGTATCGTCGACATCGCTCTTCCTATCCCCCGTAACCCCAAACTCTCCCCCATACCCCACCACCACAGCCCTCATCGTCCATCTCCACCCCCGCCCCCAGAGAATGTCCCCCCAGACCCCAATGCTTACCCAGCTGATTCTACCATCTCCTCCCCCAACCTCTTTCTCCCCTCTTCACACTCCAATCTCGCCGTTCGCTTTCTGAATCGCTTCTTCTTCCATCACAGCTTCCTCTCTCTCTCTCTCTCTCTCTCTCTCTCTCTCTCTCTCTCTCTCTCGTCAATACACGTCCCACTTCTCGCAAGTCTCTTTACCCTTTCCCCCTACTTGATTTGTGTCTTAATCTCATCAATTTCTCACTCTCTGGGTCCCTTCAAGACACCTACTTTTACGGGGCTACACTTTCACATTTCTTTCCCAATCGAAAACTTCTACCCTCTCTCTCTCTCTCTCTCTCTCTCTCTCTCTCTCTCTCTCAGTAGCTCCTCCTCGGCATTTCATCACTTTCACAGCATGCCCTCGAACAGCTATTTATCATTCATTCTAATTAGGAGAGTCAAGACTTTGAACACATCCACCTCCGCAGTTAGTTCCACGTCTTTAATCACCTCTCCTCCCTCTCTTTCTCTCTGTCCCTTTCCCTCTTTTTAGGGATCAGTGAAGTTTGGAGTTTGTTAACTCAGCCGACCCCGTAATGGGATTCAACGGTAATTCTAAACTCTGGATGGGTCTCCAGTATCATTTTTTCTCTCATTAAGCCACTTTACAGCTTGGTATTACCACCAGGCAAACCATTACTTTGCTCTAATCTTAGCCCATTAGTTCACACAACCCTTCGTCTTATTCGGTCATTCTTACGCATAATCTCCTTTAGTAACAATTTTTGTTCGTAAGGTAATGTTTTAAAACAATTAGCTACAAAGTCAATGAGTATTAATTCAGTAATTTCTTACGGCACATACCAGCTAAAGTTTAGCTCATACGAAGAAATAAATCAAGGTAATATTTCCCGCTGATATTTCGGATAAGATTCCCCTGAAGATAAGAAATTTGGTTAGTCAGCAATTTTCAGTTTCCTATGTCAATACTCAGCCAAAGTTCATACTAAGATATGAAATATTTAAGTTTTATTCGTGGTTTAATTTAACAGAATTAATTTTGTACAGTAATCTAACAGAATTAATTTTGTACAGTAATTCAACAGAATCAATTTTGTACAATAACTCGCACTTTCTTATTTTCTAACCACTACCAAACGTTAGTATTTTCAGAAAAGATAAGATTATCGTTTCCTTTGATGAAGACCGACAAAAGAGCTATGCCAATGCCCTTCCCCCATCGTTAAAGATGATGAAAAGGTGAAGCATATCAAGAGAGGCAAACCCTTCTCATAAATTCATATGAATTGAATGCCAGAGCGAAAGATTCAATTCCAAAGATATAGCTGTATGGGGAAAGAAATAGTAAATTCAGTAATTCAAGGAATTCTGACCTACAAAAATCACCCATAAGTGATAAAAAAAATTATCTTATTATCTATTAAGTGATTGTTTCGTAGTTCGTTTTGTTTTTCTTATATTCGACTATAAGAAAAATGCTATTTTTCACACTTACAGGGATTATAAACATAATTTCAAGATAGAAAATGAAAGCAAGACCATTTCACATTGTTTAAAGACTTAAAGGGCGCTCGGGAATGGCAGAGGCACAGGACATTGCCATTACCCTAGTGAGCAGAACAATGCCCTAGAAACTGACCATATATACCTAAGATCATCGCCCAAGCCACCTCTCCACCCAAGCTAGGACCAGGGAGGGCCAGGCAATGGCTGCTGATGACTCAGCAGGTAGTCTTGTAGTCAAATAAGACAAAAGAAACCACTTGATATCAGTGCCATAGCAAAATGCTCTTCACAGAAAGCAAATAAAATACTGCTGTCCTTTGATCGTTTACAACACTCTACCAACCTTACCTAAAAATATTGATAATTTTTAATTAGCTAAATTTTATCAAAGAGGGTATATTATCCCTGACGAGGAACAGAAGAG
>NC_090725.1:291626316-291631316 GCF_036898095.1 Palaemon carinicauda | reverse complement strand
TATCTTTTTTAACTTCAATTTTATTTAAATAAACAGCATCCTTATATCTTTTTTTCCAAAAGGGGAATGACATCTAAAAATTATTCTTGAAATGGCAAAAAAATATAATATTCATTGTTTCCTTTACTCTAACTGGACACTATGAAATTTTTCTTAGCTTTATTCATAGATTTTTCTGAATTTTTTTTGGGGGGATAGCAGATTAGTGGTAATTTCTTTAATTTTGAAAAATTCATAATATATTGTACTCAGGGTTGCATACCCCAAGTGCCCCGAGGTACATTGAAAAAAAAAAAAAACGAATACTCAATATTCTTAGAGTGGCCTGACTAGAAATGTATATGCGATAAATGGTTGGTTGTCTTTTTATATATGGAAATGTATCTGCTTGTCTAAATATCAAAACCTCTAAAAACGAGATACTGCTATAGTAAAATATATGGATGGAACCAAAGAAAGTAATTATAGCAACAAATGTGTGTTTGTGTGTAAATTCCAAGTATCCCTAACTACCGAAAATTTAATAACATGTAATATAGCTGGATAATCATAATAGCCAGAAATCTCTTATTATCTGTAAGCCTTTCATAAACATAAGCTGATAAGCGAGAAATTCATACGAACATACAATAAATTAAAATCATGGTGCTTGGGATGTTTATTCTATATTATTTTGTGGTCCATTTTATTTTCTAGCGTAAAGAGAATAGATGTTGAACCTCTCAAAATTATACCACTTTCTTTTTTAAAATTAACCAATGGGTCAGTGACCTTCAAAATTACTACGTAAAGTGGAAAAATTACGATATCTAAAAAAATATTTGAAAATATGAATTCATCATTATTCGATATACTGTACATACATACATACATACATTCTATATATATATATATATATATATATGTATATATGTATATATAATATATATATATATATATGTGTGTGTGTATATCTATATATATACATACATATATATATATATATATATAAGCAGAGAGAGAGAGATATGATGATGATGATAATAATGATAATAATAATAATAATAATATCCTTTATTACCAATGTTACATTGGGTATTCTATACTGTAGCAGTAAAAATATTGAGAGAGAGAGAGAGAGAGAGAGAGAGAGAGAGAGAGAGAGAGGGGAGACTTTGTGTAAGTTGATTTCTTTCATGAGAGAGGAGTTCCTATCAGACAAAAACAAGAGTATGCCCTATTCTACGACAAAGAGATGCAATTGTTTTTCCTGAGAGAGAGAGAGAGAGAGAGAGAGAGAGAGAGAGAGAGAGCACTTCCTTTTCCTAAGCCTTCCCATTTCGCTTGAGGGAATGGCATAATAAGGAAACAAGATCAGGTAAGTGTATACGGCCCGTGAGTCATGGCAGGTAATGCTATAAGGAAATCGAATCACCAGGGCTAAAGGAATGTGCTGGATAATGGTAGAAGGGAAGAAGGAGCAAACCAGAATCTTGAATGAGCTGCTAAAATTTACTGTTAACGTTGCTTTTAAAATATAGCTAAAATAAAAATATGCCTAACAAACATTCATATGTCTTAAATATCTTTAGGCGTTTCAAAATTTCGAGTCTAAGGATGGCAATACGACTTAAGTACCAACTCCATTCAAGGTTTTTCTTTTCTTTGTTTGCTTGATAATTATTCATAAATTTAGAAATAGAATTTGAGTACGGAATTCAGTTTCCAAAAATATCATAAATGGGTATTTAATTCAAAAACCAATTTCAATTCTAGTCCAATAGTATAGAGTATAAAAAGGATCTTGTCTATAATTGCACCAAGAGATTTCAGTTGGAGATCAAACTTTCTTATAACGCTCATAAATCGGGGGCGACGTACCAAAATGTGATTCATTGACAGTAATCCATGGAAATGAGTAAAATTGGTGCACCGCTATCTTCTAAAATCTACTTATGAGTAAGGCTGGCATACAATATCCTCGATAGAGGTTAAAATCTGAACATTTCGATCCCTGTCAAATATCCTCTGAGGTTCTTTTGTATCTTTCATTACTGACGAGAACACATTGGAGTATATTTACTACATATGATAAGAGAGAACCAAATCGTATTTACTTCATTCTCTTTTCGTGTCATTATTTCTTACATATAAGTATTACTTTGCTGGCATATCTATTTCAACTAAGATTTCTATGTTTTTCTGAGTTTGTACGTAAGTACTGTAGAGTGGCTCGGTCTTTAAAATAATCATACCTTAATACCGTAAAAGTTTTCTTCACATGTCAAACACTCCCTAGTAACAGTGTAAGACCATGTTCGGAAAATACCTGAATCTAAGCTCTTGCATTTAAGAATAATGACAACACAAATCTCTGGTATTCACACATATAAAGTTGTCTTTGACTGAAAAACAGGATCACCTAAATGAGAACGTTAATTAGGGACGGCTTCATATGTGTAAACTCCCACACACACATCTCCCTTATAAAATAAAGAGCAAGTGTCTAGATATACATACATATATATATACATACATACACACACACACACACATATATATATTTATATATATATATATATATATATATATATATATATATATATATATATATAAACAATTTTTATTTTTCCTAACATACTCACCGAGAACCACTTTCTATAGGAGAGTCCTTTACCTCTCAATCTCGACCAAGATTTTCCCGCGCTACCCCCCTATCTCGCTCCCGATAGTTCCTACCCCCGCCGCCAGGATACGCCCTGCGGCCAGGATTAAGGCAGGTCACTGCTTTCCCGGGTCAGCATCCTCATTAAGTTCGACGTTTAGCCCAACTCGGCAATGGAAGAATGGCACTCGGGGACGGACGGGAGGGCCATTACCCGAAAGTGGTTCTCGGTGAGTATGTTAGGAAAAATAAAAATTGTTTAAAATTTTTGATTTGTTCCGACACAATATACTCAGCGAGAACCACTTTCTATAGGAGACTTACACCTTAGGAGGCGGGAGAGCCATTCTGCCACTTGGTCTGGCACATAGTGCCTGGAGGGCTACGGAATGCGGGGGTACAGAGAGCGGATAGGGGGTAACTGCGGAAACCTTACGCTTATATTTTAAGACTTACCTCTTAACATCTTCTCTACCGAGTCTTCTCCTGAAGAAGTAGGGACGAGTCTATTCACTGTTGGGGACGTCTTCTAGCCTGCCGCTACACAGCTTGGAGGGCGGCGATGACTGTCCCAATGGAGAATCCATCCAAACACTTTCTTGAATAGTCTTTGAGATAGTGGGCCGTGAAGGTCGACTGGTGTGACCAAGTGCCTACCTGTAGGATCTGCCCCACTGCCATGTTTCTCTCAAAGGCCAAGGAAGTGCTCAGGCCTCTGATGTCATGGGGGCGGGGAGTGCCCGGTACTGCCACCTTGTCCTCTTCATAAGTCCTAGTGATGACTTGTCTCAGCCAGAAGGAAATAGTGTTCTTGGAGACTTGCTTCTTATTAACACCTGAAGAGACGAAGAGGTTCTTGGCACCTGGGCGGAGATGAGCCGTCCTTTCCAGGTACTTCCTGAGCGTCCTGACTGGGCATAACTTCAGGTCTTCCGTATTGCCTGTCTTGGAGATGGCCGGAATTAAGAAACCTTCAAACCTCGGGTCCCAGACTGCTGGGTTCTGAGTCTTTGCTACAAAGGAGGGTACGAACTTGAAGGATACCTCCCTCCACCCTTTGGAGTGTGCCACGTCGTAGGAGAGACCGTGGATCTCACCTAATCTCTTAGCTGAAGCCAAGGCTAGCAAGAAGACTGTCTTGAGGGTGAGATCTTTGTCCCCGATATCTTTGAGGGGTTCAAAGGGAGGACGACACAGCATTTTCAGAACCTTGGCCAGGTCCCATCTGGGCACTCTCCTGGCTTGAGGAGGACAGGACTGCTCGAAACTTCTAATCAGCATCGCTATGTGTCTCGAGGTCCCCAGGTCGATGCCTTTCAGGAGAAAGACTTGGCCTAAGGCTGCTCGTACTCCTTTAATAGCTGGGATTGACATCCCTATTTTATCCCTAAGGTACACGAGAAAGTCAGCTATGTCAGGGACCGAGGCTTTAAGAGGTCTTATGTGTTTTGCCGCGCACCACTTCGAAAAGGCGGCCCACTTCGCCTGGTAGACCACGGTAGAGGATTTTCTTAGGTATAGGGACATCCTCTTAGCTGTGGCGGAGGAGTACCCCCTCCTTCTTCAGGAGCCGCTCGATAGTCTCCAGGCGTGAAGGCGAAGAGAGAGAGGGTTGTCGTGGAACTTGAGGAAGTGAGGTTGACTCAGCAGATCTGACCTGGGGGGCAGAGGCCACGGCGGATGGCTTGCCAGGTCTTTTAGATCCGCGAACCACTCTCTCTCCGGCCACCAGGGCGCTACCAAAGTCATCCTTAGGTTTTGGGAGGTTCTTACTCTGTTGAGCACCTGCCTTAACAGCGTGAAGGGGGGAAAGGCATATACGTCTAGGTTGTCCCACTTGTGCTGGAAGGCGTCTTCTAGGGCTGCTTCTTCGTCTGGTACCGGGGAGCAATAGACCGGTAGCTTGGCGTTGAGCATTGTTGCGAAGAGGTCCATCACCGGGGAGCCCCAGCGTTGAAGGATGAGTCTGGCCACTTCTGGGTGTAGGGACCACTCCGTCCCTACTATCTGACCCATTCTGCTGAGGCCGTCGGCTAGCACGTTTCTTTTCCCGGGGATGAACCTTGCTAGAAGTATCACCTGGTGCTCGTCCGCCCAATGCAGGATGTTTATGGTGAGGTCGCACA
Source organism: Palaemon carinicauda (assembly GCF_036898095.1). Lineage (NCBI taxonomy): Eukaryota > Metazoa > Arthropoda > Malacostraca > Decapoda > Palaemonidae > Palaemon > Palaemon carinicauda. The sequence goes on along the minus strand of NC_090725.1, from coordinate 291,626,546 downwards.
GTTCCTTCGACTTCATGCCACCTTGCTTCTTTATGTAGGCTACCACCGTGGCGTTGTCGCACATTAGGGCCACGGTGTTTCCCTTCAACCGACTTGCAAAGTGCAGACATGCCTTCTGTACTGCTTTTAGCTCCAGGACGTTGATGTGGAGCTGCTTTTCGGTTTCCGACCAGGTACTGCTTGCTGTTTCCTCCCGCAGGTGGGCTCCCCACCCTAGGCTGGAGGTGTCT
>NC_090725.1:291601259-291623759 GCF_036898095.1 Palaemon carinicauda | reverse complement strand
GCGAACATATTCTTAATTTCAAGAAACTGACGTTTCGTTCTCAATGAAGACTCGGCAATAACATAATTCTAATGCCATGATTATTAAAATAATTAAAAAAAGTGTTTTACATGCTAATTTTTAAGCTTTAAATTATGCTTCATTATTTAATGATCAATCTTTCGGAGAGGTTCCATTAAAAAAAATTATTTATTGGACTATTCCCAATTACATTTAATATTCAAATGTTTATTATTTATAAAGAATATCCTGGTAAATATGTTATAACATCAATATAAAATAGAAGTATGTGTCTACACTCTGAAAAGGCTGAATACTTGTCGCTTGACTGGTATAATTAACTAGATATCCGAACCCTAAATTAATGTAAAAATAATAACAAATTAATTTACCCATTCAATAAATATAATATAATTGCACGGCTCGAGATCTGATAGAAATAAGGGATGTAATAAGGAGAATGATGGACTGAAAAATAGGCACAAAACAAAAATACACTACAATATTCAGCAAATAAAATAATATCCATTCACGTTCACTGTTTTGCATGGCAGTCTAACCTTTCTCCCGAAGCAGAAGAGTCAAATAAAATTAATTAGACGTAAACTCAATGAAAAAATTGCTTTTTTCTATAAAAAAAAAAACCACCACACACACACACACACACACACACACACACACACACACACACACACACACACAGTCAATTCATTCCAAGACATTCGGTCTACAATTTTCTAGAATTTATATAAACATTGTCTTTAAAACAAGAAACATTAAAATTTTTCAAGTCAAACTTGTCAATAATGGATACTAATATAAATAGATTAACACATACATTCAGCAAGTATTAAGGCAATTAATCTTGTGGATAATAAAACAGATATATGAACACATGTATATAAAGGAGAATATCCGAGAATTAAAAGAACAGCTAGGAGTTCAGTATCCCATAAGTCACGTGAATAAACATGAAAGCAAGGGTTACGGATAATAGCAGTACTAATTTTCTGTAACATACACTAATACTTTGATTACACGTACCCTTGTAATTACAACACTTTTGATTGTAAAATTAAGATTCCTCATTATTGTTATAATTCAGTTATTGAACAAATAGAAAATGTTTAATACTTATGCTCATTCTTTAGCTTAGAAATTCCAACCGTTCTTTCTTTAATTTCTGGAAGAAAAGCTAAAATGAAAAGAAGATACAAGATATATAAATATGAATTTGAAGATAATAGACATGAGAAATAGTCAATGTTCTGTAAGACCTCTAGTGGGCATATAGTTGAATGGAGATGGAGTAGCATTAATGAAGGATTGAAATTTGATAAGGGTTTTCAGAAAAATTAAATACTAGTAAAAAATATATCAATTCAAGTTGCTTTTTTTTTTTTTCAACTATCATAACTGTGACAACTATTACCAGTTTTGTGACGTTCTTTGCTGATATTTCTGAGTATCGAATTAGTGACATGAAAGGAAGACCATAATAAGGTTTTCAAAGAGGATTGAGATACCTGTGTCTTCTTCCTGCCTTGACTCAGAAGCTCGGAAGCTGTCTTATTTATTCAAAGGCTGCAAAACGAGGCAATTTACTACTTTTATTGAAAATTGTGAGTAATACATACAAACATACATACATACACAAACACACACACACACATTCATTCCCCTGCTTCTTTTGCAATCTATACGTATTTATTTTATTATTCTTAATGTCCATCATTATGTGTCATTCTCACATTTTATCACCCCCCCCCCCAATAAAAAACACCTTAAATATTGAATTCACCCTCCCATGAGATCCCGTGACATAACAAATTCGAGATTAAAAGGTATTTGGAGGATTTTGAAGAAAATATAAATCACAAGCCTTAACGATAGTAATCATTTATATATATATATATATATATATATATATATATATATATATATATATATATATATATATATATATATATATATATATATACTGTATATGTGTGTGTGTGTGTGAGACCAGGGTCACGCACGTGGAGAGGGGGGATTAGGCCTGTGGGGAGGGGGAGTCTAGAGCTAGCCCTAGGTCCTCCTAAACAGTGTTCCGTGTTAAGTCTGTGTTGGAAAATATATATATATATATATATATATATATATATATATATATATATATATATATATATATATATATATATATATATATGTATGTGTGTGTGTGTGTGTGCGCGCGTGCGTGTGTGTAATGTGTGTGAGTAGATTACGTAAGCGAAGAAATTCAACAATATACATAACTACTGTAGTTCGCTTTTAATACATTTGTAATATTATGTGAGAATTTTTATTAAATATATAATTTTCGACACATTTAACGGCGTCTTTCCTGCTTTTGATTCTATACCGATGCCTAATCATAATGCATGCTTTATATTGATTTGCTAACTTATTCTTGCGTTAAAAACTTAAAAATGGAGCTTTCATACAACGGATAAACCTGCTTTGCGTGTGCTATTAATGACTATTTATATCTAACTGCTATACGTCATTACAAGCAGTACAATACACATTGTGTGACAATACCCACATATAAAAGAATGTGTTCTGGGGTTCCCAGTACCTGATTCTATAATTAATTCAAGATTGATTGATTGATTTGAAGTTTTCAGGCATCCTGACATCTAAGGTCATTGACGCCGGTAACATTTAATTTATGCATACAAAAATAAAAAAATAAAATAAAATAAAAAATAAAAGAGTATTCAATTAAAATCATAAAAGTTGAATGTCATAAAAGTTAAATAGTTTTCAGAAGACCTGCTTCTGAAATAAATCTAAAAATGCCACTAGCATAGTAGGACACATCATGTCCAAGAATCTTGGCAAGGATGAACCTGCCACCCTCACCTCGAGCCTCAAACAAATATCTATTCCTTAAGTTGTTATAATTGGGGCATTCGGTCAACAAATGCCTCACTGTTAGAGGTACTAAACAGTCAATTAATTCAAGAATTTTCCTTTTTACGAATTTCTCTTTTTCCTAATAATTATATTACAAGTTATAATGAATTACCCCTAATTTTAATTATTGAAATCAAGCGTCAACATATGCTATATATACTAAGGCATTGAGGATAACAGATTGTTCAGCATAGTAATTAAATATTAATGACTGAATGATCATATGAATAAGACAAGTTCGCAAAGATATTAATAAAACAAAATTAAACCCCGACAAATAAGACTATCAAATTATAGTTTAAGTGTTTCTCTCTGTAAATTCAGGTAATGATAGTAAAAGAATAAATTCGTCAATGTCGTCTTCTGTGTTGCAATATTCGTGGTCTTCATGCAAATATCCAAGACCTTACAGTTGCGTCCAGACAGTATGATATTTAATTTGTTCTCTTCATTTATTTATTTCCTTATTTCCTTTCCTCACTGGGCTATTTTTCCCTGTTGGAGCCCCTGGGCTTATAGCATCTTGCTTTTCCAACTAGGGTTGTAGCTTGGATAATAATAATAATAATAATTCGGTTAAAGAAAAGTTTGAATGAGAATAATTTAATGAAGAGTATAAAAAAAAAATAATAATTACAAAAATGGAAGGTTTTTCTCATTGGAAAACATTGCTGAAATGTATATATCGAAGTGTTAAAAAATTATACCCTATTGAAAAATTCTAATACGTGAAAACAACGGTGAATCTAACAATAACAAATGCAGTAAATAAAAGAAGATTGGTAAACTAGTTATATTGAAGATAAGTAGAGACCACTTAAATGTTCTCAGGGGTGAATAATATGAAATGCTAAAATAAGACATTGAATTGATCACTATATCCAAAAAAAAAAAAAAAAAAAAAAAAAAAAAAAAAAAAAAAAAAACTTGTAACTTGTAGCAGACGATTCCCCAATAATTCTCAGCTGGCCCTATTCATAGATATATTTCAATATCAGTTTATGCAAAATTAAACTTGCGCCAATAACTACAATATTAGAATTTGCAGTTCCATTTGCAATTCAGAGCAATTTTACTTGAATATTTAAAACTGGACACAGATATCAATGAGAATATGCTGTACTTTAAAGCTATTTATAGTCAAAAATAAAAATTTCCTTTTCTTTACAAAATGACAATACCGTTTGAGACCTTTCATCCTTTTTAATAAAGTACTCCTTTAAATCTCCCTTGGGTGGAAAAAAATTATTCATTTTAATTCTACATTAGTTAAAATCGAGATTACCTGTCTATAACCAGACATTAGCAAGTTTAGAGTAAAATTTCCATAAATATGCAGGGATTAATAAACTCTACAATGACTTTGAGCTCCTTAAATTTGGGTCACAGTAGATTATTTCGTCAGGGACTAAATAACCCAGACCAGACCAAAGGATTGATTGATTGATTGATTGATTTAAAGTTTTCAGGCATCCTGACATCTAAGGTCATTGACGCCGGTAACAATTAATTTATGTATACAAAAATAAAAAATAAAATAAAATAAAAAATAAAAGAGTATTCAATCAAAATCATAAAAGTTGAATGTCATAAAAGTTAAATAGTTTTCAGAAGACCTGCTTCAGAAATAAATCTAAAAATGTCACTTGCATGGTAGGACACATCATGTCCAAGAATCTTAGCAAGGATGAACCTGCCAACCTCACCTCGAGCCTCAAACAAATATCTATTCCTTAAGTTGTTATAATTGGGACATTCGGTCAACAAATGCCTCACTGTTAGAGGTACTAAACAGTAGCCAGACCAAAGGACACAAAGGGTAAATAAATAAATAAAAAGGATATTAACCTCATAATAAAAGAAAAAAATGAAGTGCATATAAAATTCTTAGGAAAAGACTCGCAAGAATTATAGGTTTAAGGTATAAGAACTCCTACTGCAAGCAAATAGGGGATTGTTGAATATAAGCAAATTAAAAAATATGCAAAAATAAATATACGCGTACTGGTGAAAATAATTCTCACAGAGAACAACAAAGCCCTCGTCTTATGTAAAGTATTGTTCAACCACCAAAAATTATTCAAATCTAACCATATTTTGGCTGAATTCCCATTCTATGTCTAAAGGAATTTATGAAATATGTAAGTACTATACATACGTAAGATATCAAGGAAGACACCGTGTTGTTATACTATTGTTAATATTGTACCGCCAATAACATTACACTGTATTGTGAGTAAGGTTAGGTTATAGTGTCTCTATATATTACAATGATATTTAGTTTATCTCATGATTTTTAAAGTGAAGTTCTGAATTTTTTTAGTGACTGACGTCAGTCTCTATATATTACAATGATATTTAGTTTATCTCATGGTTTTTAAAGTGAAATTCTGAATTTCTTTGGTGACTGACGTCAGTCTCTATATATTAAAATGATATTTAGTTAATCTCATGATTTTTAAAGTGAAGTTCTGAATTTTTTTTAGTGACTGACGTCAGTCTCTATATATTACAATGATATTTAGTTTATCTCATGATTTTTAAAGTGAAATTCTGAATTTCTTTGGTGACTGACGTCAGTCTCTATATATTATAATGATATTTAGTTTATCTCATGATTTTTAAAGTGAAATTCTGAATTTCTTTGGTGACTGACGCCAGAGAAGCTTTTTTTTTTTATTTTTTTTTATCCATTGAAAGGAATGGTACCAGAACGGTATAAAATTCCGATTACTCGCTTTGTCTCAGAAGATTCAAGTTGCTGGTCTCAAGGCCCTTTTCTTAACCCAAGCTGATTCTGGTGCCTATACAACGCTTTGTGGACTGGCCATAATTCCCCATTTATGATGGCTGCACCTCTTACAGAATGACATTGGTGATTTCACAACTCTACGCCCCTCATCCACACACACACACACACACACACACAGAGAGAGAGAGAGAGAGAGAGAGAGAGAGAGAGAGAGAGAGAGAGAGAGAGAGAGAGAGCACGCACAAAGGCACACAAACCCCACACACTATTAAATATATATATATATATATATATATATATATATATATATATATATATATATATATATATATATATATATATATATATATATATATATATATATATATATATATATATATATATATATATATATGCACGCACGCGTGTGTAAAATGATAGTTTCAACTCGAAACCACTCCGGTTAGTCAAATGCTATTTTCCTATGATTCTTAAAACGATTTTATCGATATAAAATGTCTTTAAAAAATTGAGCCATTCAAGCGGTGACTACCCAAATCCTGGATATTCCCTGGATATATCATGAAATTTATATCTATCTATCTATCTATCTATCTATCTATCTATATATATATATATATATATATATATATATATATATATATATATATATATATATATATATATATGCGTGTGTGTATGTGTGTGTAGTTGTGCATGTGCATAAATTGAAGACCAACAGTGAAACTCGAATGTATTAGTTAAGAAGTTCAAATATATCAATAATCATACTATTTTTATACTGGGAAGGGCGCTAACGTCAAAATCAGCAGTATCACTGAAGTGATTAATAAGATCAATAAAACACGAGGTAATTACCATGACAGCTAACTAATATAATAGTAAAATGGCACCTAAAATTAATACAGAAGCTACCGTTAAATATTTCATCGAACGGCCAATATATACTTGCATGAAAATTACTGTGTCGCTACAAATACGACAAAATACTGCATATTACGTGAAGAACATCAAGCTCATTAAACACTCCACAATGAGAAAAAAAGAAAAGAAAAAAAAAATCCAAATACTGGAGCAGTGTGGAAAAAGAAAAAGTAAACACGAGGTAATTATCATGACAGCTAACTAATATAATAGTAAAATAGCACATAAAATGAATACAGAAGCTACCGTTAAAAATTTCATCGAACGGCCAATATATACTTGCATGAAAATTACTGTGTCGCTACAAATACGACAAAATACTGAATATTACGTGAAGAACATCAAGCTCATTAAACACTCCACAATGAGAAAAAAGAAAAGAAAAAAAATCCAAATACTGGGGCAGTGTGGAAAAAGAAAAAGTAAACACGAGGTAATTATCATGACAGCTAACTAATATAATAGTAAAATGGCACCTAAAATGAATACAAAAGCTACAGTTTAATATTTCAACGAACGGCCAATATATACTTGCATGATAATTACTGTCTCGCTACAAATACGACAAAATACTGCATATTACGTGAAGAACATCAAGCTCATTAAATACTCCACAATGAGAAAAAAGAAAAGAAAAAAATCCAAATACTGGGGCAGTGTGGAAAAAGAAAAAGTAAACAATGAGCGCATCTCGCGATTCAATTGTTTCGGTCCCAGAAGCGGATGTTTTCCAAATGAAGGGACTATTGCGCAATTCAAATATAGCCCCCCCCCCCCACACACACACACCACAACGGTTCCTGTGGATCAATTAGAATCATTTAACGCTGTACCTCTTGTTAAAGCGTCGTATATAGTTACAGTTTCGGAGGAAAAATGGACGTGTACAGCATATTACTTTAAATTCTATAACCAAATTAAATGACAGGCATCTAAATACTTTATTGAAAAACCTGTATCATACGAATGGAGACATGGTACAAGATACTTGATGTTTTGTAATGGTGATTTGAGATTCAGTAATACTAGAACATATTAATATTATAACAGCGTTATGGTAAATTGAATGCATCTGGACATCCAATAATGATGGAGCATGGACGCCCTCTACTGGAAGAATTTCGAATACCCAATATGAGTAGTTGGTTATACCCTTATCAAGATACCCGGAGATCCCACAAGGACGGCATTTGGGGACCCGATGGTAAAATCTTATGGAAACCCAGTAAAAAGAGTATTAGCATGTTTTATTATGACGGTGATTGGTTACGAAATAATCATGGGATCTGGACATCCTACAGTGATACTGTATACGAACAGCCGTTTGATGAAGGTTTTTAGGTTACTATCAAGAGTGCAATTCTTTTCGCAATTTTTTGGGCGTTAATAAATATTTGCGTTGATACTGCATACAAAAACTAGCAAAATACAATATCTGCAAATAATTTTTAGCGAAAAGCTAAGAATTACGCACATAATTATCGCTAGAAGCTTATTTCGTGATGACATTTGGACTTTTGAATGTTTTAACATCAGATGCTATTGGTAAGCAACCCCCATAAACTATTTCGAAATCATGTAATTAGTAACATTTGATTCCTTTTTAAAATATTCCAATCACCACTGTCAATGCTACATACGAGGTATGGATCAAAACAATACTCCAAAGGAATATCAGAGAACAGTTTTCCATGAAACATTTCCTGTGAGACTTCTAGAAGTCGTTTCTCTTTGCCTCTGATTGCTTTAATTTCACTTGAATGAAAAAATACTGGCATTAAAGGACTATTATGGCTGAATTCCCATTCTATCTCTATAACTCTTTAGGAATTCAGTTAACAGTTTTCCATAAACATTTCCTGTGGGACTTCTAGAAGTCGTTTCTCTCTGCCTCTGATTGCTTTAATTTCACTTGAATGAAAAAAAATACTGGCATTAAAGGACTATTATGGCTGAATTACCATTCTATGTCTATAACTCCTAAGGAATATCAGTTAACAGTTTTCCATAAACATTTCCTGTGGGACTTCTATAAGTCGTTTCTCTCTGCCTCTGATTGCTTTAATTTCACTTGAATGAAAAAAATACTGGCATTAAAGGACTATTATGGCTGAATTCCCATTCTATCTCTATAACTCCTGAGGAATATCAGTTAACAGTTTTCCATAAACATTTCCTGTGGGACTTCTAGAAGTCGTTTCTCTCCGCCTCTGATTGCTTTAATTTCACTTGAATGGAAAAATACTGGCATTAAAGGACTATTATGGCTGAATTCCCATTCTATGTCTATAACTCCTAAGGAATATCAGTTAACAGTTTTCCATAAACATTTCCTGTGGGACTTCTAGAAGTCGTTTCTCTCTGCCTCTGAATGCTTTAATTTCACTTGAATGGAAAAATACTGGCATTAAAGGACTATTATGGCTGAATTCCTATTCTACGTCTAACAACATTTATGAAATCTACAAGAACTATTACATAAGTAAGATATCAAGGAAGATACTATTGTCAATATTGCACCACCAATAACATTACACGGCCATTAAACCTCCAACCAAATTACCAAAGTCGTTAGCAATTCACCGACATTATCCTGGACATAAAGCCCCATCTCTTCCCCAAGTTTCAACAACAATGATTAAGTTGCTTGGCTGCATTTTAATGAAACCTTTCCTATGATGCTCAACTTTGGAAACTTGAAAGTCCTCTCATATGAAGCTCATGAATATTATCGATGAGCATTAAAATATACATAAAAGGTGAAGGGAAAATAATTAATACATGCGTAATAAGAAAAGTATGATTAAAGAAACAATAGATATGCAGAGTAAAAAATTTACAATACATTCCCTAATAGGAAAAATAGTACACATAAATAATATGCATCTGGAAATTATAATTATTTATATTTCTCTTAAACGTTTTTCTTCCCCCTAGCAAGTAATTCAATTCTAAAGATTTTAGCGCTGCATCGATAATAATTATTGTTTTTAGTGTAAAGAATTCTTTTCACTCTATAATAAACTATTAGTATGATTCAACTTAAAAAAGGTAAGAGTAAACCAAACAACTGAACGAAACCACTATGCAGACCAAAAGCGAGTTAGAAGGGTGTGTTAACTGGAAAATGCGCATGAGATCAAGTCAATTCATACATCAACAAAGAGAGCTTTTAAACATAAATATTCTACATGCTTAAAAGACTTCTGCATTGCAGAAACATCCAAGGCACACTGTGTCATACACCCTTAATTAAGTACATCTTAGCCTTCTACATTGTAGAAACATCCAAGGCACACTGTGTCATACACCACCACTATTCAAAACTATGCACATTTTAAAGCTTATTGTTGTCCCTTCGTTAGCTATGACTGAACAACCTCTAACCTGTGCTAACCTTTAGGCAAATTGTACTTACACTCTATATACTAAACAAACACCCTGTCTCATTAACTTTTTTTCTCATTCATTCACATTCAACAACCGTATTTCACCTCCAAAAGAAGAGTTGGTTCAACTAAGCTTTCACTCATTTCCTATTTGGATTCCAATCTCTTACCAATCTTCTGCACATATCCAGTTACCTTTCTTGCTTCTCCTACATAGTTGAACTGGTTTCTTTTCTCATCTTGCCATCCTTCATTATACTATCGCCTAGAAATCAACACCTTCCATTCTTCCCCCATCCATAATAATATTCATCAGTCCTGCTAATCATTTCCATTTATTCTCATCTTATTTTCATTCACAATAACTCTCGACTTTCGACTATTGTAGACACTTTTAATCTCTTACCATCTTCTGCATTATCTCTTCATTTATCTCCAATCAATACAAATAAGTCTACACAACAACTTTGTAGCTTGCATGGTATATTAATCTCCCACCCTCACCAAGAACAAATTATTTAGGAATCTACTAATAAATCGCAATATTGCTCAAGCTATATATATATATATATATATATATATATATATATATATATATATATATATATATATATATATATATAACAGCGAATTATGTACATACTATGACTGGTTAAAAACAGGGTGAAGAATTCAATGGGTTACTAACCATTTCTCGAAATGCTTGCTGAAAACTGGATGCATAAAATCTTTGGAGATTACCATTGGACGTGGAAAATACATATAAGCAATTTATAAATAAATGTATATATATATATGTATATATATATATATATATATATATATATATATATATATATATATGTTTATATATATGTATATATATATATATATGTATATATATATATATATATATATATATATATATATATATATATATATATATATATATAGATATATATATATATATATATATATATATATATATATATATATATATATATATATATATATATATATTTCAAATAAGCCATATATATTAATACATTAAAGTCTGGATTCTCTTAACGACCTCGGGATCAGAGCCCAAGGCGGAACCGCCCAAAGACTATGATATCGGACCAGCGGGGATTTGAACCCTCGCTGGTCCGATATCATAGTCTTTGGGCGGTTCCGCCTTGGGCTCTGATCCCGAGGTCGTTAAGAGAATCCAGACTTTAATGTATTAATATATATGGCTTATTTGAAATATGAAAGAAACACGTTTAAATGTGCAAAAAATTTATCATATATATATATATATATATATATATATATATATATATATATATATATATATACACACACACACATATATATATATATATATATATATATATATACACACACACACATATATATATATATATATATATATATATATATATATATATATATATATATATATATATATATATATATATATATATACATAATGCATGTGTGTGTGCTTGGCATCATATCAACTATTTTATCCATATAGAGAGATAGCCATGAATATTACGGATATCGACGAAATTACAATTCCGTAAAGCAAAAAATCCAAGTTTTGGCTCTATCGGAGATAAGGAATAAATGCAGCAAAACATCCACTTGCTATTTTCAAAACTTCATACTTCATAGTAGTCATATCTTTCATCGAAACTTAACTTTGAAGAGCTACAAATGTTCAGGTAAAAAGCTCCAAAATCGGTTAGGATTCAAAGCATCACAGCCTCCCTAAGAGGCCAACTGAAGCCACGTACTGGATTTACTTAAAATCTTTCATCAATGTGTACCAGCATTCATTCTTAGTGTAACTGAGTACGGAAATTTCTGTCTGTCATATAGCTTTATTATATCACCCAAATAATAAAGACTAAGTGTCTGACTATATATACTTATTTTTACACACACACACACACACACACACACACATATATATATATATATATATATATATATATATATATATATATATACGTGTATATATATATATATATATATATATATATATATATATATATATATATATATATATATATATATATATATAGTGTACACACACCCATCTATATATATATATATATATATATATATATATATATATATATATATATATATATATATATATATATATATATATATACATACACATATTTCTTTCCTGCCACACTCAAGAGGTAGAAAGTAGGAAACTAAGCTCAACCACAAACTGTCCAACCAAGAGGTTATAGTTAGAAAAGGGAGAGTGGATGGGAAGGGTTGAATCTGTGCATATCTATTTAAATATTTAGACATCATTTTTTATGGCTCGGCTATACTATAGTCCATTTCTTTTAGCGATGCAGATTTGCACCGACTCGCAGCGGTACCCTTTTAGTTCGGAAAAGTTTCCTGATCGCTGATTGGTTGGACGAGATAATTCTAACCAATCAGCGATCAGGAAACCTTTCCGAGCTATAAGGGCATCGCTGCGAGTCGGTGCAAATCTGCATCGCTAAAAGAAATGGACTATAGTTACGAATATTTTCAATAAAAAAAAAAAAAAAAAAAAAAAAAAAAAAAAAAAAAAAAATCCAATTCTATCTAGCCTTCCGTGTTTTACCTCGAAAGCCAGAATAGCTTCGTCAATTTCAAGATAGAGCCTCGAGACTGGTAATATAAAAGGACTTTCACCACTTCAACCTTCTTTCTAAGAACAAGATCCCAGCCAAAAGAATATTTACGCATGTTTAACAATGACCATAGAACCAATTGCTTCGATCTTTTTGATAATATATCACAGATTTAGTTTGTTTTGAATTGGGTTAAGTGATTTCATTAGTCAAATGGATTAATCATTTAAATCTTTAATTTTATGAATAAGATTTGAATATATATACACCATATATATATATATATATATATATATATATATATATATATATATATATATATATATATATATATATATATATATATATACATATATATATATATATATAAATGAACTTTTATATTTAAATTCAATTTTCGAACACTTACTTGTATAACTTAATTCAGCCGATCACATCTGAATTAGGTTATACACACATACACACACAAACACACACATATATATACACACACACACATATATATATATATATATATATATATATATATATATATATATATATATATATATATATATATATACACACATACATATACTGTATATCACAAACACTCTTTAAACTTTCCGAAGTATTGACCGACTGCAAATTCTTCTCATGATAAGAGGAATTATATACAGAGAAAATGAAAAGAGATCTACCTAACGCCCTTTCATACCAAACAACAGAAGTCAGGATAACATGTCCAATCCGCTCACAAAAGAAATGGCTAGGGTGCCAGGACCCTTTCAGAAAGAAGTTAAAAACTATTTTCGAAGTGTTTGGCTTGGTTGTTTATAAACTTTCAAATTCCATCATATATCTCAAAACTCGAAAAAGGAGTTTGGAAGTCGACCCCTCTTCGGTAAATGTTATATATGTAATACGTTCAAGTTGAAATATACGTACAGAAAATAAATAAATTAATATATAAAAACGTGTGTGTATATACATACATATATATATATATATATATATATATATATATATATATATATATATATATATATATATATATATATATATATATATACCACAACCAATACTTTCCTAAGGAATACCGTATCCACTGCTAAGGATCGAAAGTGTTTCTGCTGTCCCAGCTATGAGACACACATATACTGTGTGCGTGTGTGTTTGTGTGTATATATATATATATATATATATATATATATATATATATATATATATATATATATATATATATATATATATATATGTATGTATATATCTACATACATATATATATATATACATATATATATATATATATATATATACACACACACACACACACACACACACGTCCCAGTGCGCACCCGCAACATGCAATACCAAGTTTCCCTAGGAACAACTTTCAACATTCTTGACGTCACCGTGCACGACGATATTACCTTTCATACAGAAATCCAACTAAAAAAAATAAATGAATGCATTCAGACGGAAAACTTGGCAAGGAGGCACAATAAGATCATCCAGTTCCATTAGGATGAAGAAAGAAAAAAATTGAATAAGGGAAAGAAAAATGGCGACTTTCTATTAATGTCAAGAGACAGGGAGGGCCACATCCTTTACCATTCCATTCAATTGCAAGAAATGGCTTAGCCTTTTTTTATCTATGAAAATGGGACATTTTATGTCATTATATACAAGTGTGAAGGGAATTTCTAACTCCGAAGAAAAAAATAAAAAACAGAAAATGGCGCCGCAAGCGATATGAAAAACGCCATTGCAAAAACCAGCTTCTCATTTCAGTTTTCCACACACAAATGATAGGATATTTTACCTTGTTTCAATATTACAGCTACCACTGTTATGGGTAATCAGATTCGTTAATTAAAAGCACTAACAGCAAACGTGTTTTAAATGTCTTCTTAGACATATATAAAGAAATATGAAGAAACCCTTCAGCCTGAGCTGCGACTCGAAACTACATACGAAACAGAGTCCATAGATTTAGAAGTTGAAGAAGATATTGGGCAGTTGTTGGTGGACCATCACACAGGGTTGTTGTGACCCATTGGTAACGTCTCTGCCTGGGGATCGCTAGACATAGGTTCGAGTCCTGCTCAAACTCGTTAGTTCCTTTAGTGTCTACAACCTCACCATCCTTGTGAGCTAAGAATGCGGGGTTTGAAGGAGCCTGTAGGTCTACCTGTTGAGTAATCAGCAGCCATTGCCTGGCCATCCCTAGTCCTAGCTTGGGTGGAGAGGGGCCTGGGCGCTGGGTGCTGATCACGTGTATGTATGGACAATCTTTAGGGCATTGTCCTGCTTGCTAGGGCAATGTCACTGCCCCTGGCCTCAGGCATTCATGGGTGGGCTTTAAATCTTTAAAAAGGAGTGACAACAGTGGAACTCCAACCTCTTTACATTGATCAGTGCTTGATAGCGAAAGATGAAAAGTCCTCAGAGGAAGAAGAGTGAAGGGATCTCATACATATTTCAATGAGGAAAAATATGATGGCAATATGGGCTGAGTTACTCAGTTTTGTTGACAATATTACCAAGACACGGAAATAGTCAGCAGATCAGGCGATTTTCATAATAATGCACCAAGACGTTCCAGAAATCTCAGAAAAGGGAGGCAGAAATATGCCTATTTTAATTGGCAGAAACATAATACTTTCAATTGATTATTTTATAAAAAGACTCAAGTGAATCACAGAAATGCCAGAAACGAGGCAAAAAAGAGAACGGAACCCCAAAATGGTATTTACTTAATATGCTTATAGACAAGGACTCCCATTTCAAGCAACACTTGAAATATTTATATACATATAAAACCTGCTGAGCCTTCGCTCCTCACCACCTTTCACTCTCCTTATTATTGGTCAAGTAAATTTCAATTTTCATTTCATCTATATTTATTAATTTATTATATCAATTACAACTTTTTATTATTATTTGGTAAGCTTTTAACGTATGCTGAAGGGGAAAAATGGTTCCGTATTTGAATTATGTGTTTAAAACGAAATATGTTCAATCTTCCGAAATAGCTGTGCATATACTGTGTGTGTATATATATATATATATATATATATATATATATATATATATATATATATATATAATATATATATATATATATATATATATATATATATACATATATATATATATATATATATATATATATATATATATGTATATATATATATGTATATATATATATATATATATATATATATATATATATATATATATAATATATATATATATATATATATGTGTGTGTGTGTGTGTGTGTGTGTTCTGTACATATAAATACCATCATCATCATCATCATCTACGCTTATTGACGCAATGGGCCTCCATAAATACCATAAAATAACGAAATCAATAAAGCCCTTTTAGCTACAATAGCATAAAAATAGTATAAAGTAAACAAATAAATTTCATCACAAAATAAGAAAACTATCTTTCTATTTCTAGAGTAGGAATTGGTCTATAAATAGTGTTCATTTCATAAAGTAGATACGATCGTGTTGATTGAAAATTTGGGGGAAATTCAGTACAAATGTGATAATTTAATTTGCAAGATCAAGAAAATAACATGCACTATATGAAAGAAATTAATACAATAAGTAATCAACTAAATAAAGAAAATTTGTAATCCATATCTGCATATTCGACGGGATAAAAAATAAATAATAATCCTGCCTTTGAAGATTTATTAAATCGAAAGACGCACTTTCCATGTTAGACCGCCCGGTCTTATTGTGGCAATATAAGCGTCTTGGATTGCAATACAACGCTCCCATTTCTTTCTTCCAATATTCAGAGTTTTAATTAAATTTCCCCCTTATTCCCCGTGACGCTAACGGTCTACACACAGCTAAGCGAAACTTCTCAATAATTGAAAAAGAAGCGAGGAAACCATGAAGAAAGTAAGAATTGGAAGAAAAGCAATTTTAGCTGATTGAGTGAGAGATACACAGAAGAGATAAAAGGTAATAATGTCTGAGAGAGAGAGAGAGAGAGAGAGAGAGAGAGAGAGAGAGAGAGAGAGAGAGAGAGAGAGAGAGAGAGAGAGAGCACTAACCCATGCTTCTAATCGTAGTAATTTTAAGCGAAACTTCTCAATAATTGAAAAAGAAGCGAGGAAACCATGAAGAAAGTAAGAATTGGAAAAAAACCAATTTTAGCTGATTGAGTGAGAGATACACAGAAGAGATAAAAGGTAATAATGTCTGAGAGAGAGAGAGAGAGAGAGAGAGAGAGAGAGAGAGAGAGAGAGAGAGAGAGAGAGAGAGAGAGAGCTAACCCATGCTTCTAATCGTAGTAATTTTAAGCGAAACTTCTCAATAATTGAAAAAGAAGCGAGGAAACCATGAAGAAAGTAAGAATTGGAAGAAAAGCAATTTTAGCTGATTGAGTGAGAGATACAAAGAAGAGAGATAAAAGGTAATAATGTCTGAGAGAGAGAGAGAGAGAGAGAGAGAGAGAGAGAGAGAGAGAGAGAGAGAGAGAGAGATACTAACCCATGCTTCTAATCGTAGTAATTTCATGGAACATTAAATAATCTCCATTCAATTTATAGTAGTACTATAAAACGGAACATCTTTAAGTATAAAAAAGCTAATGAAAAAAATATTTCCTCTCTTCTGATAGATATATGCTAATTATTCTAAAGGATATGGCAAGGTGTATTTGGAAAGGAAATTTTAAAGTTATACTAGACGGTTTTGAATATAGAAAAGAATATATACATATAAAAACAAATCCAATGCAGTGACACTAATTCACTAACTCATACAGACCACCTTACAATGAGTCTTATATTATAACTATAACGTGTGAAATGGTTTTAAGCAGGGCACTTTTGATAATCTTATTTACTCTACTCGGCACGATATAAAATTCTCCCTGCTGTCAATTAGTGGCATATCATTATAAAAAAAAAAAAAAAAAATGTTTCCCCATTTTTCCTTCCCAATCTTTGGCCACCGTTACCTTAGTAACGTATGTAAATTCTGTGTTAGGTCAGCCGCATAGAAGTAAAATAGGATTGTTATCTTAAATTCAAAGGTAGTAGGACGTATAACTTAATGTCCCGACAATTGGGAAGCAGAGAAAAGGATATTACCTTTATCACTTTCTTTTTTAATATGTAAACACAAAACCTATTAGGCATTTAAGAAGAGATAAATATCAATACCATTCTATCACGAAAATAAATATTTCCCCTGTTGGAGCCCTTGGGCTTTAATAATAATAATAATAATAATAATAATAATAATAATAATAATAATAATAATAATAGCCCTCAAATGTCATGTTGCTTAAAAGCAAGGTAACTACACCATGTCAACAAAAAACTACAAAGAATTCATTGTTGCCAAGACTGAATACATCCCAATCCATCTAAATTACGTAATTAAGGATGACGTGAGCCGTAACTGTAATTGACAGCTTAGCTTCCGGAAGGAATGTCGTAGGGAGGGTGAATTTACCAGTGACGTTTCCAATCAATAGCGTCTCTAATCTGGCCTACACGTCACACAAAAAAGTAATCACCACGCAAGACATCAGTGGTTGCTTTTACGTTTTCCTGTTACCGAGTATTGAATGTATCTCAGTAAAAGGAAAATTATAACTCGGTAATGTTTCGTGGTAGAATGTAATTAAATAAATCCAAACCTATTAAGTATACATAAACTTATACAGGTAATATGCACACACACACACACACACACACACACACATATATATATATATATATATATATATATATATATATATATATATATATATATATATATATATAGTGTATATACACACGTGTATTTAATGTAATAAAGCCACGAAAGGAAAAATGAAAATATACAGTAAATCATGACCTTGGGTACAGGCAATTACGAAGAATTCGACAATATTTCTTTGGCTATAGTCATTAACATAGATTATTGCACTCGTCTCTAACAAGCCGATTCTAATCCGAGCATGTGTTGGGGGGAGCCAAAGCGTTATTAACAGATCACCTATGTCGGCCAAACACCTAAAGTCATATATGTCAGAATTAAACAGCATAAAATGGCTGTCTCTACAGGATTTGTTGATAATGCTTTGACCTCCCACTGGATAGGATCAAGCCTCAGAATCGGTTGGTTAAAGACGAGTATAATCATCCGGTAGGCCCTGCTGCTTCCTCCGGTGCCTTAGATGACCGCGGAGGTAGCAGCAGTAGGGGACTCAGCAGTATGAAGCTTCATCTGTGGTGGAAATGTGGGAGGTTGGGCTGTGGCACCCTAGCAGTACCAGCTGAACTCGGCTGAGTCCCTGGTTAGGCTGGAGGAACGCAGAGAGTAGAGGTCCCCTTTTTTGTTTCGTTTCTTGTTGATGTCGGCTATCCCCCAAAATTGGGGGAAGTGCCTTTGGTATATGTATGTATAATCATCCATGTTAATGGCTATACCCTAAGAAATACTTCTGAATCCTTAACTGCCTGTACCCAAGATCACAATTCAAACCTAAACCCAGGATATTTTCCATGAATCATGTATTATTCTTTTTCCTAATATCTAACTTATCTGTAATCATCAAGTAATTGAAAGCTGGCGGAACCAATTCTCCTGAATAAATAGGATATCTTTGTATATTTGTCATGGCGAGTCCATCAATGTAAGTAATAAGAATAATGTATTAATTCCAATGAAGTATTTTCATTTTTCAATAAGCGCTTTCCCTTACAATTCGTATAGCAAGATGGTGTTACCCATATTATTGCTGTCATTACTTACAAGATGAAGTTGCTAGATCTCACCCTGCCACTTAAGTAGATCTTCAAGGAGTTTATGAACCAACGATAACCTTGCCCTAATAGTCACGTAAGCCAAAGTCTCGCTATATGGTCAGTCTCGTTTTAAACCCATTGGACAATTCAGTGCAACTATATCAAGGTTCAGTTCACAACAGTAGCTCAGAGACGGGTATTGGCTCAGGAGCCTCACTCAAAAATACAAGCTACAAGAATATCTCTTTTCTGGGCTATCCTTTAGAAGGCAATAAGCATACATGCAATTTAACAATATACTGTACATCATGCGGTATAGTTTATCCCCCCAGCTAACTTATTCGCTTACAACGCGGATTACGCATTTCAGAGTGCTGTTCAAAGGCTTAAAGGCCACTCATGAATGGCAGAGGCAAGGGGCAGTGACACTGCCCTATCAAGCAGGACAATGACCTAGAGACTGACCATATTACATATGATTAGCCCCCAAGGTCCCTCTCCAGCCAAGATAGGACCAAGGAGGGCCAGGCAATACTACTGATGACTCAGCAGATAGACCTATAGGCATCCCCAAATGCCCCATCCTTAGCTCACAAGGATGGTGAGATTGTAGCGACCAGAGGAACTTAACGAGTTTGAGAGGGATTCGAACTCCAGTCTGGCAACCACCAGGCAAAGGACGCTACTACCGGTTTACAATTTTAATACAATTATGCTAAACAAGAATCTACAAATCTAAGCCTATTTATTCAGAATAAAGACAGATGCCGGGTTTGAGTGAGCGTCATACACAGGAGACAATGAAGCAGTGTAAGAGGAGTGGAGCAGATCCACTTGCCGTTTTGAGACTTCTTGAGAACTTTGTTTTTCTAAGTTGAAGGAGCTTAATGCGATCCACTTCTAACTTTTAACGACCCATCTTGAAACTTTCTTCCCTTTCAGTATCCAACCTAAAAATTCTATGAAAATTAAAGGTTTATACAATACTATTATGCTACAAAGTCTCGCTTCGGTAAAAGGAATAAAAGGCAACTGACTCAATCAATAAAAATCAATGGAGAGAAATGAAATACAAAACGACACTTAAGAAGTTTCACCCCACCCCACCCTCTCTCTCTCTCTCTCTCTCTCTCTCTCTCTCTCTCTCTCTCTCTCTCTCTCTCTCTCTCTCTCACCTGCATCATGTGAAGATTTTTTCTTTTTAGAAAACCCGGTTTAACCAACGTGGCGTAAATGTGAAAATTGAATTAAGAACAGATAGCCGGGCAATACTTCAAGTCCATATTCCAATGCAGATTTGGGATTCTTATATTTCTTCAACATATCATGCATCATTGAGAGAGAGAGAGAGAGAGAGAGAGAGAGAGAGAGAGAGAGAGAGAGAGAGAGAGAGAGAGAGAGAGAGAGAGAGTATCAACCAGATAAGTTATGAGTACAATTTTCGAGTCCTTTTTGATCTTCAAGCGTCTCTAAGAATCATATACATTTACACGTAATCAGTGAATTATAAATTGTATTAAATAAAACAATGCTATAAAATATATAATGTTCTAAATTTACAACAAATTGCAAAGCAAATAAAAAATTAGTCATCTTTCTGGCCATACATAAACCAAAACAAGCATTTCTGCTTTAAAGGAAAAAAGGAGTATGGAGAATCGCTTAACATAACCAACATCGTTAAAAAAAAATATAAAGTTCAAACGTCATCAGGGCTTTATCTTATGTGTCATGCCACGTACCGTTCACCACCCATCCTCTGCTAACACAGACCGGGAATAGCACGTGGCATGATATCATTCCATTGCATTGCCACCTTAGAATACATCGTGTCTTAACTTATGCAACAACGACCGTCTCGGGGAAAGGCACGACCATCAAATCAACTGTGCAGGACACGTGCACCTGACATGGACACATACATCTTGCATGACGTATGCATGTGAATGAGGACAAACGGGGACAGCACTGCCTGGAATTCCACGTTTAGGTAATTATGCACACAGTTTGTCATGTAACAGCAAATGAAACATGGGGAGGCCACACGCGGTGTTACAGTACATGAATGTAATAGAGTGAGTATTCATCCGTGAACATCTGCTAATGTTATCAGAGGTCCTAAGGATTGCCTTGGCTCCTCAATTATAAAGCAGGTCATCGTACTATGCTGTAATATGAAACACTATATAAGTGTTCTAGTTTGTCTTAAACATACATACATACATACATACAAACATACATATATGTATATAAGAGCTTTTCTCCCTTCACCAATACATTGTAGTAAATGTAAGCACATATATAACAAAAGATATAGCAATAAAAATCCCAAACTAACACTGCTAATACAAATAATAACAGCAAGAACAACAATAGCAATAATTAGTGGACCATTAAAGTTGTTGTAACTAGTAAATGTACTGCAGAAGAAGATAGGTAGTATAGCTGACTAAACAATTAAGCAACCCACATTTATTAAACAAGACAAACTCTAACTTAACATAAGTTTTAAATTCACGCTGGCGAATATGACTGTTCCAAACCAAACCATTGAAACATTTACTTACTTTACTTTTACTTTTACGGGTTTATTTCTCGCCCTCCATCAGACACTAAAGGTCTGTTCAGGCGGGCCTTGGTGTGTGAAAAAATAATTTCTTTCCACTTAATATTTTGCTCTGTATCGTTATCAGTTATTTCGCTAGCATTTGTATTCAGGCTTAATAGTTTTCAGGTCACTATTATAACACTTTCTAAAAAGATAAGTCTTCAGGTTTTTCTTGAAAGCTGCCACATTATTGCTATTCTTGACATCGAGTGGAAGGTCGTTAAAGAGTCTCGGTCAAAAATATTTAAAAAGCCGAAAACAACCTTGTCAAAGAAGCAATTGCCACACGTCATATAATGTCTCTTCCATATGAATCCCAGGGAACATAATAAAATACCTTCGTGATAGTCTCTAAACATGCTTTCTAAAATTCAAAAGCAAATATATGAGTTTAAAGAAAATTAATGGAACACGATACTGTTTTACTTACGAAAACGTACTGAGAGAAATCAATATAATCTCTTAAAACCCTTTTACCCCCAGGCTATTTGGAAATTTCCAACCCTTAACCCCCA
>NC_090725.1:291596259-291598759 GCF_036898095.1 Palaemon carinicauda | reverse complement strand
TACAGGGTCATTAGAATTAGAGTTTAGTGAAAGATTGAAAAAAGCAAATTAGACAATGGCTAGGTTAAGAAAAATTTGGTATGACAATGAAACATTCTCCAACAGATTTAGTAGATTTGAGAACAAAACCCTCAGAAGGAAGGATATTGAAAGTTGAATAGCAGGACAGGATTAGAAAGGAAACTATAACAGAGATTACTCGAGTGCCATATGTGGATGAGATCATGATGAGTGGTAGATGGAGATGGTTTGTGCATGCTCTTCGCACTCCCCAAGAGAGATTAGTTCACCAAACTTTCAGCTGGGCTCCACGTCACTAGAAGAGTTGGAAGACCCAGACCTACATGGCTGAGGACTATGAAGAGATGATGAATGGAGAAGTATTGAACTAAAAGCTCAAGATAGAGACGACTGGCGATATCTAACCGAGGCCCTTTGCGTCAATAGGCGTAGGAGGAGATGATGATGTATCATCAACCATTGACAGTCCATTGGTAGACAAAGGCCTCAGACATGACTTTCTACCCACATATGTTCATGGTCCTTCTATGCCTGTCTATACCCGCAAATTTTCTTAGTACGTCAATCCATCGTCTACTCTTCTCTTCCCATGCTTCTCTTTCTGTTTTTCTTAATGTCCATCCATTGTCTGTCATTCTCATTATATGCCCTACCCATATCCATTCTTTTTCTTACAAGTCGTTAGGAATATCTTGCATCCATCCTGCTCTTTTTCTGTCTTTTTGTGTTATTACCATCATTATTTCCATAGTTTTTTGAGATGTTAGTAGATTTAATATATATATATATATATATATATAGTATATATATATATATATATATATATATATATATATTAATATATATATATATATATATATATATATATATACACAACACACATCATATATATATATATAATATATATATATATATATATATATATATATATGTGTGTGTGTGTGTGTTAATTCTGTATAGAGCAAAGCTGCAAACAATAAGTAAAACTCAAAATAAAGGCGATACAATCCATTTAATTCCACTGGATCCCAAACATCGAACAACGCTAACAGCACAACTCTATCGGGAAAACATTCACAAGAGTGCCGGCAAAATTTATGTGACTGTATGTCACCATCGTTCTTCGAAAATACAACCAAAGGTTCAAATTCTCTCGTTCACGTGATATATAGAAAAAAAAAAACTTATAGAAAGTCCGTCCAAATGAACATTTTATAGTCGAATTGAACTTTCATCCTGAATGGAACTCGTCAGTATGAACGTCGTTCAACGTTTAATTCAGACTTTCGTCCATCTGAATGTCCATTAAGAGCACAATAATTCTTCCCCTCTCTGAATATCTTTCACTGCCGTGAACGTTCAATATCAATCTAAAATTCCCTATTAACCTGATTTTTGGTAAAAATTCTGAATGTCTTTGGACCAATCTCAAATAAAATTTGTGTAAGAACTAGTCATAATACATTCCTTACATAATGTGGTATGTTTTCATCATATTGACTAGGTGAACACACGTTGTTATTATTATTATTATTATAAATTGCTAGGCTACAACCCTTGTCGGAAAAGCAAAATGCTTTAAGCCAAGGGAAAATAGCCCAGTGAGGAAAGGAAACAAGAAATAATGAAATATTTTAAGAACAGTAACATTAAAATAAATAAATACCATATAAACTATAAAAACTTTAACAAAACACGAGGAAAAGAAATGAGATAGAATAGTGTGCCCGAGTGTAAATTGTAAAAAGTGTTTGACAGATAGGGGAGAAGTGATATGACAGGGTGGCGTTATATTACAAAATATAGAGAGAAACCACCTTTTGTTTTTCACTATCAATGAAATAACGAGGTTAAACAATTAGTAAATGCATTAATCTATAATTCCATACACCCACAATTAAAGAATATTTGTAATATAGCGTTGTAAGCAATAATAATCGACATACACTATACAATTAAATGCCATGATTAAATCTCATCTGTAAGATTCATCAATAGCGAAAAATACATGATAAAATTCTATGAACCTTTTTCCATACTTTTTATTTCTCTTTAGTAATCCATGGAAGGTCTTCAGAGTAAATTACGTGTCTCTTTGCGATGGGTTCTTTTTTTTTCCTTTCCTTAACAAGCCAGAAGGAAGCGATTCAAGTGGCTTACAGGGGATTTGAACCGTGCGTTCAAAGACGGATTGCCATATTCCCAGCGTCTCTCGAAATTCGACAGCCAATAAAGTGAATTTCCCAGACATCACAACACACGTATATAAATGCAATATATATATATATATATATATATATATATATATATTATATACTATATATATATAATATAATATATATATATATACACACACACATTATCATATACATTGTACTTCTACACACACACACACACACACACACATATATATATATATATATATATATATATATATATATATATATATATATATATATATATATATATATATATATAT
>NC_090725.1:291583759-291593759 GCF_036898095.1 Palaemon carinicauda | reverse complement strand
TCCTCTTCCTCCATACCTCTTCTCTCCATATCATCCTTCACCTTATCTTCTTTCCCATCCTTACCCTACACTGAGAGGTCGGTTGCCTGATGCGTACTCTCCAATGCCTTCTATCAAAGGTATCCTCTTCCACCAAACCTCTTCTCTCCATATCATCCTTCACCTTATCTTCTCCCCCACCGTTATCCTTACATTAAGGGGTCGGTTGTCTGATGTGCACTCTCCAATGCCTTCTATCAAAGGTATCCTCTTCCTCCAAACCTCTTCTCTCCATATCATCCTTCACCTTATCTCGCCATCTACTTTTCTGCCTCCCTCTTGATCTCCCCTTAAAAGGTTCCACCCAAGCCCTCCCCCAACCATCTATTCTCAACACGTGCCCACACCATCTCTGTCATAACACTCTTATCATCTCTGTAATCTTTACCACACCTGCCATTCTTCTTATTTCACCAGTTTCCAATCTTTCAAGCAGTGATATTCCCATAATCTACCTCAGCATTTTCATCTCTCTGCTCTCAAGCTTTTCTTCCTCTTTTCGTCTTGAAGCCCAAGTTCCAGCTCCATATTACTGTGCTATAGGTCTTGACTTTTAGCAAGAATGGCATTTTCTTCCTGCTAGTTCACCCAAGAATGGCATTTTCTTCCTGCTAGTTCACCCAAGAATGGCATTTTCTTCCTGCTAGTTCACCCAAGAATGGCATTTTCTTCCTGCTAGTTCACCCAAGAATGGCATTTTCTTCCTGCTAGTTCACCCAAAAATGGCATTTTCTTCCTGCTAGTTCACCCAAGAATGGCATTTTCTTCCTGCTAGTTCACCCAAGAATGGCATTTTCTTCCTGCTAGTTCACCCAAAAATGGCATTTTCTTCCTGCTAGTTCACCCAAGAATGGCATTTTCTTCCTGCTAGTTCACCCAACAATGGCATTTTCTTCCTGCTAGTTCACCCAAGAATGGCATTTTCTTCCTGCTACTTCACCCCACTTCCCCAATGCTGCTTTTATCCTATTCTCAACTTCAGCCTTACATCTTCCCTCCTGAGGTAAAGTAGATCCCAAGTACCTAAATTGTAATGGCCCTGTGGTAGTGGTGTAAGAATACTAAGAATACTACCACCGTATGTCTTGCATGTTGTAGAAAGCCACTAAAAGGACAGCAGCTGTCTTGTAGTCTTGCTTCTTTTTCGGCAAAAGGCTAGGCCCACCACCAATAATTATGGTTCAGGACTGCAAGGGTATGCGAGTGTAAAAACCCTCTGCCAAATTATGAACCATGACTGATGCACTACATTTTATACAACACACTCACACACACATTATATATATATATATATATATATATATATATATATATATATATATATATATATATATATATATACTCTCACACACAAACACACACACACATATATATATATATATTATATATATATATATATATATATATATATATATATATATATATATATATATATATGCGCGTATGTATGTATATATACGTGTGTGTGCTTTGTGTCATTAATACATCTACATAACCTTTAGAAAAGCTACACATTTTATTACAATGGAGTTGTATTCTCCTGGTTGCTATGCCGTTCCACAGAGGCCTTCCGTTTACTGTTATGCACGTGTGAGATCCATTCCTATAAAACAAACGTGTATGTGCCTTCATAAATTTTTCATACACTTGACAAAACTTATCTTCCTAGTACAAAGAGACTGGACAATCTGACCCAAAGTTTTTTGAACCCAGGAGAGAGAGAGAGAGAGAGAGAGAGAGAGAGAGAGAGAGAGAGAGAGAGAGAGAGAGAGAGAGAGAGAGAGAGAGAGAATTGCCAATAGGTGTTCTCTTTCATGGTGGAAACAAACACAAGCTAGAATAACACAATATGATTAAAAGGACTGGGGAAAGGACAAAGCGATAAAAATTCTTTAAAGAGAAGTTCCCAGGTAAATCTAGCTATCCTAACACGATTCATCCTTAAAGAAAAGTGTTGATAGATTTCTTTCCTTAATAATACCAAGCCAGAATTAAAGGATTCAAGATAAATCGAGTTCCAGATTTGAGTCTAAAACTATAAACAGATTATTTCTATTGATCTTCTATTAACGTGTTTTTCCCATTTTTATAGGCTGCCCTGCTTGACATCGCTTAGAACCCGGTAGCGTATGTTCATATGTTGTACCATTCACTATAGTCCATTTCTTTTAGCGATGCATATTTTGCACCAACTCCCAGCGGTGCCCTTTTATCTCGGAATAGTTTCGTGATCGCTGATTGGTTGGAATTATCTTGTCCAACCAATCAGCGATCCGGAAACTTTTCCGAGCTAAAGGGGCACCGTTGCGAGTCGGTGCAAATATGCATCGCTAAAAGAAATGGACTATAGCATCCTTCCTCCCAGCAGCGAGGAGTCCTGGCGCGGTTAGGTCGTGTTACTAACCAAAAACATATATGCATTATGCAATCCGGAAATAATACCCCTCCACATTCCTAATAGATTTAATGGCATTTTACCATTCAAAGTGAATAACTAATTTACTCATTTTCCAATCAAGAATACAAACAGTAAGTAATCTAAGTTGAATTTTAAGGTACAATGAGATATTATCATCAATTTCTTAACCTATGGAATATTGACGTAAGGCCATATTTTTTCTTAAGAGCCCGTGTCTTACATAAGGTAAGGCAATCTACACACACAGACGTAAGGCCACTGCTTCATTCACTCCCTAACAGCAAGATCAAAAATTATTCAACACCAGTATTGATAATGTTTCTTTAAATCTGTATGACTCTTAAAATTTTAGGTGTGATTCTCGACAGCAAATTTACTTTTGAGAAACACATTAGGTCTGTCTTCGATTGCACAAAAAATTGGCTTATTGAGAAAGTCTTTTAAGATTTTCGGTGATCAATCTATTCTGTAGAAGTATTTAAATATTCCATTCTACTTGTTTTGAGTATTGTCTCAAATTTCTTATTCCTGATCTAGATATTAATCTTTGGCACCGTCGTTCAATTAGTTCATTATGCATGTTGCATAAGATTTTTCATAACTCTAACCATCCTTTACATTCAGATCTCCCTGGACAATTCTATCCTGTTCGATAATACTAGAAGCAGTTAATTCTAATAGCCAGGCCTTCTCCATCATGAGGCTCAATACTACACAGAATTCTAGAAGTTTTATTCCAGCTGTTACCAAGTTGTGAATGATCTTCCTAATCGGGTAGTTGAATCAGTAGAACTTCAAAAGTTCAAAGTTGGAGAAAATGTTTTTATTGTTGACCAGGGTGACACGAGTCTTTTTTATTGTTTATATATGACATATCTGTTTTTGACGTCGTTAATAGTTATATAGGACATATCTGTTTTGACGTTGTTACTGTTTTTCGAATTATTTATTGTTAATTTATTCTCATCATTATTTATTTCCTTATTCCTTTCCTCACTGGGCTATTTTTCCCTATTGTAGCCCTTGGGACTTATAGGATCTTGCTTTTCCCAGCTAAGGTTTGTAGCTTGGCTAATAATAATAATAATAATAATAATAATAAATAATAATAATAATAATAATAATAATAATAATCACCCTATACACTAACATAATCGTATCAGAATTACTCTTAATATTTATAATTCCAGAAAACTAATTTTCTTTTCTTACAACTTTTTTTCTATAAACTTACTAGTTTCATTATAAACCATTAAATTACCATAAAAAAAAATTGTCTTGGGTTTTACACCTACTTTGAATCTTTCTCATTTACCTTACTTCATCAATTTTTAAAAATGATTTCAAGAAAATTAATTTCCTTTTCTAACATTTTTTTCATTTCTTCTCTGCTCCAGTATCTGCTTCACATCTTGAAAGGCAATTTCACTACGTTCGCATTCTCTCTCTCTCTCTCTCTCCTCTCTCTCTCCTCACTCTCTCTCTCTCTCTCTCTCTCTCTCTCTCTCTCTCTTGTTAAGGGATTAAACGATTACTTTGCATTCATCTTTTCTTCCTATCCTTCCTTTTGGAACCTTACCACTCGATTTTCTTTCAGCTTTTAACACAAGCAACCACTTCATCTCACAATCCAATGAATCTTTTTTTTACCTCCGCCCAACGAAGTTGGAAGAAAGAATATGTTTTTGCCAGTGTTTGTGTGTTTGTTTGTGGCCACAGTTTCCAATCGTAGAGTAATGAAACTTGCAGGGACTCTATGTTACGTAAAAAGGTGGTAATGATTAAATTTTGGGAAAATCCAGGTCAAAATAAAGGTCACAGTCAAGCACAAAATGGTCAATTCACGTAATCAGCAATAAGCTTAGACATCGATGTCATAGAGACTTCAACTTGATTCATAATATATGTTAGGTCAAAGGTCAAGGTCAAGGAAACGGTCGAGAAATAAGCTGCCCTTCTAGCTTTTTACTCATTTGCTGTTAGGAACGAATTCTTCCTTTTCTCCATTGCCCCTACTTCTGTTCTTTCACATCCATACCTATTGTTTTTTTTTTTATATATATATTATCCATGTTCTTATTCCTCCTCCTCTTCCTCGTACCATTCCTAAACCTCTTCTTCCTGAACTTCTTATTTCTTCCTTCTTCTACCACTTTCAAGGGCTCCAGAGTGTCCCAAGGCTGTGAAAATGTTAGCCGGCATCTATAAAATGACTGCATCAGGAATCCCATTTTCCAGACGATTCCCGGCGTATCGTCGACATCGCTCTCCTAACCCCCCCCCCCCCCCCCAACCCAAAACTCTCCCCCCTACCCCACCACCACAGCCCTCAAGGTCCATCTCCACCCCCGCCCCCCGAGAATGTTCCTCCAGACCCCAATGCTACCCAGCTGATTCTACCCTCTCCTCCCCCAACCTCTTTCTCCCCTCTTCACACTCCAATCTCGCCGTTCGCCTTCTGAATCGCTTCTTCTTCCATCACAGCTTCCTCTCTCTCTCTCTCTCTCTCTCTCTCTCTCTCACTCTCTCTCTCTCTCTCTCTCTCTCTCGTCAATACACGTCCCACTTCTCGCAAGTCTCTTTACCCTTTCCCCTACTTGATTTGTGTCTTAATCTCATCAATTTCTCACTCTCTGGGTCCCTTCAAGACACCTACTTTTACGGGGCTACACTTTCACATTTCTCTCTCTCTCTCTCTCTCTCTCTCTCATCCTCTCTCTCTCTCTCTCTCTCTCTCAGTAGCTCCTCCCCGGCATTTCATCACTTTCACAGCATGCCCTCGAACAGCTATTTATCATTCATTCTAATTAGGAGAGTCAAGACTTTGAACACATCCCACCTCCGCAGTTAGTTCCACGTCTTAATCACCTCTCCTCCCTCTCTTTCTCTCTGTCCCTCTCTCTTTCTCTCTGTCCCTCTCCCTCTTTTTAGGGATCAGTGAAGTTTGGAGTTTGTTAACTCAGCCGACCCCGTAATGGGATTCAACGGTAATTCTAAACTCTGGATGGGTCTCCAGTATCATTTTTTCTCTCATTAAGCCCTTTACAGCTTGGTATTACCACCAGACAAACCATTACTTTGCTCTAATCTTAGCCCATTAGTTCACACAAACCCTTCGTCTCTTTCGGTCATTCTTAAGCATAATCTCCTTTAGTAACAAGTTTTGTTCGTAAGGTAATGTTTTAAAACAATTAGTATTAATTCAGTGATTTCTTAAGGCACATACCAGCTAAAGTTTACCTCATACGATGAAACAAATCAAGGGTAAATATTTCCATTTAATATTTCCGAATAAGATTCCCCTGAAGATAAAAAAAAAAAAAAAAAAAATAAAAAACTCTGTTAGTCAGCAATTTTCAGTTTCCTATGTCAGCACTCAGCCAAAGTCCATATTAAGATATGATATACTTGAGTTTTATTCAAGGTTTAATTTAACAGAAATAATATTGTACAGTAATTCAATAGAATTAATTTTGTACAAGTAATCTAACAAAAATTAATTTTATACAGTAATTCAATAGAATTAATATTGTACAGTAATCTAACATAATTTTGTACAGTAATTCAACAGAATTAATTTTGTACAGTGATCTAACAGAATTAATTTTGTACAGTAATTCAATAGAATTAATATTGTACCAGTAATCTAACAGAATTAATTTTGTACAGTAATCTAACAGAATTAATTTTGTACAGTAATTCAACAGAATTAATTTTGTTACAGTAATTCAATAAAATTAATATTGTACAGTAATCTAACAGAATTAATTTTGTACAGTAATTCAACAGAATTAATTTTGTACAGTAATTCAATAAAATTAATATTGTACAGTAATCTAACATAATTAATTTTGTACAGTAATTCAACAGAATTAATTTTGTACAGTAATCTACCAGAATTAATTTTGTACAGTAATCTAACAGAGTTAATTTTGTACAGTAATTCAATAGAAATTAATTTTGTACAATAACTCGCACTTTCTTATTTCTAACCAATGCCAAACGTTTAGTATTTTTAGAAAAGATAAGATTATCGTTTCCTTTTATGAAGACCGACATAAGAGCTATGCAAATGCCTTCCCTATCGTTAAAGATGATGAAAAGGTGAAGCATATCAAGAGACGCAAACCCTTCTCATAAATTCACATGAATTGAATGCCAGAGCGAAAGATTCAATTCCAAAGATATAGCTCTGTATGGGGAAAGAAATAGTGAAATCAGTAGTTCAAGGAATTCTGCCCTGCAAAAATCACACAAAAGTGATAAAAAAAATTATCTTATCTATTAAGTGTTTGTTTCGTAGTTCGTTTTTTTTTATATTCGTCTATGACAAAACTGCTATTTTTTCACACTTAAAGGGATTATAAACATAATTTCAATTTTTTTTTTTCATTTTTTTTTTTTTAAATTCGTCTATGACAAAATTGCTATTTTTTCACACTTAAAGGGATTATAAACATAATTTCTAGGTTTTTTTCTTATATTCGTCTATGACAAAACTGCTATTTTTCACACTTAAAGGGATTATAAAAATAATTTCAAGATATAAAATGAAGCAAGTCCATTTCACATTGTTTAAAGACTTAAAGGGCTCTCGTGAATGGCAGAGGCACGGGACATTGCCATTACCCTAGTGAGCAGAACAATGCCCTAGAAACTGACCATAAATACCAAAGATCATCGCCCAAGCCACCTCTCCACCCAAGATAGGACCAGGGAGGGCCAGGCAATGGCTGCTGGTGACTCAGCAGGTAGTCGTGTAGTCAAATAAGTTAAAAGAAACCACCTGATATTAGTGCCATAGCAAAATGCTCTTCACAGAAAGCATATAAAATACTGCTGTCCTCTTCACAGAAAGCAAATAAAATACTGCTGTCCTCTGATCGTTTACAATAATGCTCTTCACAGAGAGCAATAAAATACTGCTGTCCTCTGATCGTTTACAATAATGCTCTTCACAGAAAGCAAATAAAATACTGCTGTCCTCTGATCGTTTTACAATAATGCTCTTCACAGAAAGCAAATAAAATACAGCTGTCCTCTGATCGTTTACAATAATGCTCTTTACAGAAAGCAAATAAAATACTGCTGTCCTCTGATCGTTTACAATAATGCTCTTGACAGAAAGCAAATAAAATACTGCTGTCCTCGGATCGTTTACAATAATGCTCTCACAGAAAGCAAATAAAATACAGTTGTCCCTCTGATCGTTTACAATACTCTACCAACTTTACTAAAAACACTGATAATTTTGAATTAGCTAAATATTATCAAAGAGGGTATATTATCCCTGACGAGGAACAAAATAGGGAAATGAATTCTAATCACAGAGGCGAAGGACCTGCCTATCTAAAGTAGGAGGATGGAATAAATGAATGAAAACTGAAGCATGAACCAAATTCCAGTCTTGTAAAACGATAAAAGTAGTCCTTTAGTAACATCTACCAGCAATGCTAACCTCCTGGTGTTAACGTGTCCATCTAATAAAGAGGTACAGCCAATGCTTTGGCTCAATAAAATAACCGCCCTACCTGGCTCCAGAGAGAAAAAGAGGAGAGAGGGTGTATTAACAAAGAAAACGTAGGGTCTTCGACAGGTAGATATCCTTATTAATTCTATCAGGCCAGGAATGGAGCGCTTCCCCCCCACCAAAAACAAGCTATAACTACTGGAGAGAGAGAGAGAGAGAGAGAGAGAGAGAGAGACGAGAGAGAGAGAGAGAGAGAGAGAGAGAGAGAGAGAAAAGCACCTACGATAATCAAGTTTTTTTGAACGTAAAAACGCCCCTTGAAATATAATGCAAATGCGTGCTGAAGCCAAATACACTCTTAAATTTACAAAGCTCTGAACATTCAAAATCAAGATTAAAGTGAACAGCCCTTAATTTACAAAGCCCCGAACATTCAAAATGAAGATTAAAGTGAACAGCCCTTAAATTTATAAGGCCCAGAACATTCAAAATGAGGATGAAAGTGAACAACCCTTAAATTTACAAGGCCCAGAACATTCAAAATGAGGATGAAAGTGAACAACCCTTAAATTTACAAGGCCCAGAACATTCAAAATGAGGATGAAAGTGAACAACCCTTAAATTTACAAGGCCCAAAACATTCAAAATGAGGATGAAAGTGAACAACCCTTAAATTTACAAGGCCCTGAACATTCAAAATGAGGATTAAAGTGAACAACCCTAAATTTACAAGGCCCTGAACATTCAAAATGAGGATTAAAGTGAACAACCCTTAAATTTACAAAGCCTGAACATTCAAAATGAGGATTAAAGTGAACAACCCTTAAATTTACAAGGCCCAGAACATTCAAAATGAGGATGAAAGTGAACAACCCTTAAATTTACAAGGCCCTGAACATTCAAAATGAGGATTAAAGTGAACAGCCCTTAAATTCACAAGGCCCTGAACATTCAAAATGAGGATTAAAGTGAACAACCCTTAAATTTACAAGGCCCAGAACATTCAAAATGAGGATGAAAGTGAACAACCCTTAAATTTACAAGGCCCTGAACATTCACAATGAAGATGAAAGTGAACAACCCTTAAATTTACAAAGCCCTGAACATTCAAATGAAGATGAAAGTGAACAACCCTTAAATTTACAAAGCCCTGAACATTCAAAATGAGGACATTCAAAATGAGGATTAAAGTGAACAACCCTTAAATTTACAAAGCCCTGAACATTCAAAATGAGGATTAAAGTGAACAACCCTTAAATTTACAAGGCCCTGAACTTTCAAAATGAGGATTAAAGTGAACAGCCCTTAAATTCACAAGGCCCTGAACATTCAAAATGAGGATTAAAGTGAACAACCCTTAAATTTACAAAGCCCGAACATTCAAAATGAGGGTTAAAGTGAACAACCCTTAAATTTACAAAGCCCGAACATTCAAAATGAGGATTAAAGTGAACAACCCTTAAATTTACAAAGCCCGAACATTCAAAATGAGGATTAAAGTGAACAACCCTTAAATTTACAAAGCCCTGAACATTCAAAATGAAGATTAAAGTGAAAAACCCTTAAATTTACAAAG
Source organism: Palaemon carinicauda (assembly GCF_036898095.1). NCBI lineage: Eukaryota > Metazoa > Arthropoda > Malacostraca > Decapoda > Palaemonidae > Palaemon > Palaemon carinicauda. Next base: position 291,584,255 of record NC_090725.1, on the reverse strand, counting down.
CCCTGAACATTCGAAATCAAGATTAAAGTGAACAACCCTTAAATTTAAAAAGCCCTGAACATTGAAAATGAAGATTAAAGTGAACAACCCTTAAATTTACAAAGCCCTGAACATTCAAAATGATAATTAGACTGTTCAAACTTATATAATGAATTTCTCTTCCTTTCATCCCGAATCTCTATTAAGAGAAACAACTTACGCATTTACAAACACTTGAGTGAATAACCCCTAATTCATAATAACCGAGCAACGTGATGAAATTTCGATGCTTCATCAGCATAACCCAAATGTTCTAAATTGTCTTTTAAAGGCTCCCAGACCCTCTTCTGAAAATGATAATCTAACCAGTAATAGCATATAACCATTATTGGGTGCTATTATAGTAAGCTATCTACCGGTGAATTTCTACTATAGTATGTTATCTACTGTCAATGTTAATCCTCCTGTTTGATGAGGATTATCAAACAGATTACTTTCCTTAAGTATGTTATCCTCA
>NC_090725.1:291568759-291581259 GCF_036898095.1 Palaemon carinicauda | reverse complement strand
CTGAGAGAGAGAGAGAGAGAGAGAGAGAGAGAGAGAGAGAGAGAGAGAGAGAGAGAGAGAGAGAGAGAGAGAGAGAGAGAGAGAGAGAGAGCACTTCCTTTTCCTAAGCCTTCCCATTTCGCTTGAGGGAATGGCATAATAAGGAAACAAGATCAGGTAAGTGTATACGGCCCCGTGAGTCATGGCAGGTAATACTATAAGGAAATCGAATCACCAGGGCTAAAGGAATGTGCTGGATAATGGTAGAAGGGAAGAAGGAGCAAACCAGGATCTTGAATGAGCTGCTAAAATTTACTGTTAACGTTGCTTTTAAAATATAGCTAAAATAAAAAATATCTTACAAACATTCATATGTCTTAAATATCTTTAGGTGTTTCAAAATTTCGAGTCTCGGGATGTCATTAAGATTTAAGTACTAACTCCAATCAAGTTTTTCCTTTTCTTTAGAAATAGAATTTGAGTACGCAAATTTAGTTTAAAATAAAATAAAAAGATATTTATTAGAAACAAAAATCAAGTCCTATAGTATAGATTATAAAATAGCTCTTGTCTATAATTGCACCAAGAGGTTTCCAGAAAAAAATCCAGTCCTACAGTATAGAGTATAAAATAGCTCTTGTCTATAATTGCACAAAGAGGTTTAAAAAAAAAAAACAATTCCAGTCCTATAGTATAAAGTATTAAATAGCTCTTGTCTAAAATTGCAACAAGAGGTTTAAAAAAAAATTCCAGTCCTATAGTATAGAGTATAAAATAGCTCTTGTCTATAATTGCACCAAGAGGTTTCAAAAAGAAAATTCCAGTCCTATAGTATAGAGTATAAAATAGCTCTAGTCTATAATTGCACCAAGAGGTTTCAAAAAAAAAAAAAAAAAATTCCAGTCCTATAGTATAGAGTATAAAATAGCTCTTGTCTATAATTGCACCAAGAGGTTTCAGTTGAAGATCAAACTTTCTTCTCCCGCTCATAAATCGGGGTCGACGTACCAAAATGTGATTCATTGACAGTAATCCATGGAAATAAGTAAAATTGGTGCACCGCTACCTTCTGAAATCTACTTATGAGTAAGGCTGGAATACCATATCCTCGATAGAGGTTAAAATCTGAACGTTTGGGTCCCTGTCAAATATCCTCTGAGGTTTTTTTATATCTTCCATTATTGACGAAAAGACATTGGAAAACCAAATCGTGTCATTATTTCTTACATATAAGTATTACTTTGCTGGCATATCTATTTCAACTAAGATTTCTATGTTTTTCCGAGTTCGTACGTAAGTACTGTTGAGTGGCTCGGCCTTTAAAATAATTATAGCTTAATATCGTATAAGTTTTCTTCGCATGTCAAATGCTCCCTAAAACAATGTAAGGCCATAATATGAAAATAGTGAATTCCAAGATCTAATATTGAAGAATAATGCAAACAAAAATTCATAGTATTCATATTCACATGGCTGTGTTTGAGTGAAAAACAGCACCATATCACTAATAGTCAGGAAACGTTTAGTTTAGTTACAAGTCAACTAACTCTAGAAATTCTGATTTTAAACTATAGAATTGTCTTGTTCTCACCTACAAAAAAAAAAAAAAAAAAAAAAAAAAAAAAAAAAAAAAAAAAAAAAAAAAAAAAAAAAAAAAAACCTTGATATTGTAATCAACCTAAAGGAAGTAAGGCTCTACAAAAACAACCAAACCCATGTAAAGTAAATGAGCTCCTAAGTACGCGAGGTAACAAGCTCCTAAATGAGAACTCTAATTAGAGACCCACACACACAATACCCTTATAAAATAAAGAGTAAGTGTCTAGCTATATAATATATATATATATATATATATATATATATATATATATATATATATATATATATATATATATATATATATATATATATATATAATATTTTTTCTGTCACGCACAGGGCGAAGAATAGCCATACCCTAGTGAGAGGGAGTACTATGAGAGGTACAATCGGAAACATTCTCACATGAACTGCTGAATCAGCAGGTTGTAGTTAGGACACGGGAAGAGGGTGGGAAGGATTTAAAGTGTTCGTGCGTGAATGTGTGTGTATATATATACATATATATGTGTGTGTGTGCGTGTGCAAGCGTGTTTGTAATATGTAATATGGGGATGATGTTTGAACAATATACAATTAGATTGCCTTGCAAACGGAAACAAGTCTAGAGTGTAATAATTATATATATATATATATATATATATATATATATATATATATATATATATATATATATATATATATATATATATATATACATATATATCGGTTTCAAATAAGAGAAAATTATAATAAATATTTGAAAAAACCCGCAATGAAGGTAAATATTTGCCAAGAAGAGAGTACTAAATATCTGTAACATTAAGAATAATGGAATTTTGAGGAGCAGTTAGAACTTAGCAGGGTTCTTTCATTCTAGTAATGTTAAAAAAAAAAAGTGATAAAACGGTGGGTACTGTAGGGATTACGCTTATGCGTATTATAGAGTGAAATGGCTTCAGGAGTGAGGAATAAATACAGGACACAAGATAGTGCCAGTCGAATAAGTAGGTGAGAGTTGGAAATGTGTAAAAATGGATATGCCTAATATTGTGGTGGTAAAATCCTCAATATTGTGGTGGTAAAATCCTCAATATTGTGATGATAAAATCCTCAATATTGTGGTGGTAAAATCCTCAATATTGTGGTGGTAAAATCCTTAATATTGTGATGATAAAAACCTCAATATTGTGATGGTGAAAACCTCAATATCGTGATAATAAACGATAAAAATATCAAAATTGTGATAATAAAAACCTCAATATAGTGATTATAAAAACCTTCATATTGTGATGGTAAAAACTTTGATATTTTGATAATAAAAACCTCAATATTGTGATGGTAAAAACCTTTATATTTTGATGGTAAAAAGAGTGCAAATAAATAGAAATGTGTGCAACTATGTTATGCACTGCTCATGAATGATACGCAATAAAAGTATTAATGCAGTGCAAGGTTGAGTGGAAGGTTTCTGCCCTGGGATTTCATCTCTGAGATGCCGGATGTTGCTCTCATTAGTTTTTCTAAATCCAAGCCTTTTTTCTGGGAAACCTTTTAATACAATATATATATATATATATATATATATATATATATATATATATATATATATATATATATATATATATATATATATATGTCTGTGTGTGTATAGCTGAGAGTAAACATATGTCATCTGTGTATATATATATATATATATATATATATATATATATATATATATATATATATATATATATATATATATATATATATGCATATATATATATATATATAAATATTTATATATATATATATATATATATATATATATATATATATTACTGAATATTATACATATTAAAAGCTTTAAACATAGAAGACGAGAGTCCTTCGATGTACCGTAATTCATTATGACTCCAATGTATTTATGTCTATACTGGTTCAAACCTACTTCAAACAAATCCATTTCACAACAGAACTTACCTTTATCAGAAAGGTACTGGACAGAAACGGTTGAACAGACTTACCTGAAAATAAAATGAAAAAATATTAAATACTACAGACAAAAACACTAAAAATAATAGTTGAAACTCATTTTCTAATCACATAAAAAAAATTAATTACTTCAATCGGGAATTATATCATACTTAGAAATATACCATAACGTAAAAATTGTCACACTTTAGCAAACTAAAGTAGAGGATATTCTAACATGTAAGAAAAATGGACATGGGGACATATTATATAATGAAAATGACAGATAATAGATATATATTAAGAATAACAGGGAAAGGAAGAGATGACGATGGACTTGCGAACTAACAAAATTTGCGGGCACAGAAGGGCATAGAAAGACCATAAACAGACCCGAGTGGAAGGATATGTCTGAGGCCTTTGTCCTACAGTGGACTAGTTATGACTGATGATATATATATATATATATATATATATATATATATATATATATATATATATATATATATATATATATATATATATATATATATTATATATATACACATAATATATATATATAATATATATATATATATATATATATATATATATATATATATATATATATATATATATATATATATATATATATATATTCTTAGGAAGCTCGTTTAGCATTAGAGTAAATATTTTATTTGTGTATTTAAGAGATTTATAACCAGCTCGTAAGATGAATTTCACTCTCGTAGGTTTAAGTAAATGTATGTAAATTACATAAGACTTTCTTCATTCATGTAATTGTATTTTCATTCAATTCAGTATATGTAAATTCAAGTTATTTTTAAGAATTAACTTTTTATTTCACGTATTTTGTTACAAAGTCTTATGTAAGCTCGTTTAGGTATGCTGTATGACCCACACGAGGTATGAACACGAGGGATTACGTCATGTTTATGTATCCCAGTGATCAGAAAGTGCATGAAAATTCTCGAATTAGATCTACTCTTTATTTTATTGTTACGAGAGGTAGGTAGGCGGAGTTAACTGAGAAAGGGTTGCCTCGCAAGCAAGGTTAGTACCGCTTCTTCAAATTCTCTACATTTCCAACCTTACACAACTAGAGCCCTGGCCCCGCGCCATGAGAATGATGTATTATAAAATTCTACAAGTATTAAGTCAATACATATAGGACCTAGGAGTGTATATGCAGCAGAAGGGACCCAGCTTATCCCTTCACAAGAGCCAAAGTTCGCCTGCCCTCTCTCCTCTCAAGTGTGTGTCCTCTCAAACGTGAATAATTTTTTACCCAACGGATATCCCGTATAGTGTTGTTCAAACGTTGGTGGAATTTATTGAATGTTAATTTAAGGGTAGTATGTTAATCTACATCTAACAAAAATCTAACATCTAACAAAAAATTTTGTAACTGGCCCTGTGAGATTTAGGTTAAACAGTGAAGTGTATTTATTTCACTTACCCGTTCGATAACCTTGTTGAGAACCAAAAGACGTAAGTGTAATCATTAGAGTGTTAAAGTGTTAACTCTTTTCATAATCAAAATTAAACATTTTTATGAATAAATTCCAGTGAAACAAGTGATTGTATAATTTTCATAGAGTAACTCAACTCTAATGAAAATCAGGATAGAACCAGGGTCTTTCTCAGTTCCAGTACCTATCAGACAATTTAACAAAGCAACACAACACAGGCCGTACCCTAAACACCAGTTCAAAAATACACAACAAAATAAAATGGCAGAGTTTGCAAAACCCAGTTCAAAGGATCCAGTCTCTCCTATTTTCACTTTAGCGACTAAGCTCATTTAAAACACGATCTACGCACCAGCCAAGCAAACAGTGTAATTAATTCCACCAAGAACCTACATTAGAAATGAATTCCAGACTAATTAAATTAATTAAAGAAAAAGTAAAGGCAGCAGTCATATCGGGGGGAAGAGTCAACGCTATCTCGACCCACCATTCACACACACATTCGAAACGTACACGGACGTTCATATAAGAAAGTATACACGCACACACAAATTAAAGTTTGGGGGCACAGAAGTCACCCAGGAGAGGGTAGGAGTTGGGAGAGGGTGGGGGTTTGGAGAGGGGGTGGATATAGAAAAAAGGGTACGACGTCTACAAGGCGTGAGATAGCAGAGGAGTTATAAGATTGGACAAAATGAAGAAAATCAAACTTTCTGATAAGGCAAGGAGAAAGGAAAGCAAGACAGGAGGGCTTTTATTAAATTGTTCAAAAGGGCAGTGCTACTTTAGTTCCTCACAAGTTTCTATTTCCAATCCACTTCAATGTGAAGCTTATTAGTTCTAACACACGGTTCTTATTGGTGATATTCAAATAATTGTTATCTTCACACATTTTTTAAATTAGTCACAATCAACCTAATTTTCGTATAAAAAAAAGAGAGAGAGAGAGAGAGAGAGAGAGAGAGAGAGAGAGAGAGAGAGAGAGAGAGAGAGAGAGAGAGAGAGAGAGAATAACGGTGAAAGCATTATTTACAAAATTCACTTTTATTTTTACAATAGTTGAACGTCGGAACTTCTTTCAACACGTTTTAAGAATTTCTTCTTTTCATACAACGAGTGAACGTGAGATTTTTTATCTAACTAATTACGCAAGTGATGGCTGATAGAACGAAGAACTAGACATGACAGTAAGCAAATGAGATGAACAGATTAAAGGAACTTAAACCAGGAAAGAAACTAAAAAAATATTAAATGGACAAGAACGGAAATAGTATTATGCTTCATCGAAGTAGAAAATGAACATCTCCAGAAAAATCAAAATAAAATAAAAAGACAAATTCTGTAATCCATAAAAAAAAAAAACTAGTAACAACACTTACATATTCAAGAAATATCAGAAACCTTTTCATTATATAGAAAACTGAAGCAAAAAAAAAAAGTTGAAACAGAATTAAGAAAAAACCTAATGAAAATAAGAAAAACAAACAAAATACGGCAAGCAATAAAAAAACCGGAATGCAAGCAAAGTTCCAGTTTTTATTTCAGATTCTGAAATATAGGGATGAATGGAATAGGGCCCAAGTTTAAATCTTTACTAGAATTTCGGTTTTCGCCTACAAATCTTAAAACCAATGCAAGAAAAGGACTACAAAATCATATGTGAAAATTATGAGCGCAAAACAGGCGTCAGCTTTCACATTCAAACTCTGAACCTATTTTAGGTTTCACTATTTTCTTTCACTGAATGTTTGGTTTCCCTGTTAAATCTTCCACGACCCCGCATGATGCTTCATTGACCTGCAAGGTTGAGTGTTCATGATTTGAAGCATGTTACAAAAATCATTACTAAGTCAGCATCTATATTGGTAATTCACAGCAGAATTCACGCCAATACACTTATGGAGCCTAACAGCTTTCTAATTATAAACACGCAAGCTTATTTACTCCTGACTATTTTAATTACCTGCCGTTAGCACCAAGCTCATTATGAAGAAACCATGAAAGATAGTGAAAGGAAAATGAGAAAAGTGTGGGGGGAGTCATCAAGAAGGCTTTTTGAATATACTTATATCATGAGACACTAGTAAAAATGCATACGCACTGTTTATGCAAACTAAACAGGGATATCAGAATCTGAAATGCTTCAATTTAACCAGATAATACAATGTACGTTACGTTCTTTGCATTATTAGGATTATTTACCTTAAAACACATATACATTACCTAAAAATATTATGTATCGTTAGGTCTTTTATCTGTTTTTCTAAATGATTGAGTTCATCTGCCTGGTAGACACTTCTGCATGATTATATATACATATATATATATATATATATATATATATATATATATATATATATATATATATATATATATATATATATATATATATATATATATATATATACACACACACACACACACATACACACACACATACACAAAGAGGCTTATAACGGTATTCGAATGTCTGACGCTATATTTGAGAGTACTTATTCAGATTACTATTAGCACTTGTCTTTTATACACCTATTCAAGTATTTCATTTTGAATATATACATTCTACAATATAGATAAGAACTTCATATCACCATCATATCCATAAGTACAAACACTAATATTCCAACCCACGTTAACCAAGCACATCTCCATATTTTCATTTTTTTCATATTAAATAGCCATCAATGACCACTGATGTTACGATGGCACATAATCATAAATCATTCCTTCATTTATTCATTCGCTTTCAGTACAAAGAATTCTTATTTAACTAAGGATTCCTCACGTGTTCACAAAAGCCTTAAACAGCAAATCTTCTTTTTATATTCACAGATCTTGTACAGTAATCTTGAACATGAGAATTTTTCTTATCAATATCTATTCGAAGTAATAGTGACAAGATCTTACAAATATAGTAAAGTAGGTTATGAGATATATGTGCATACATATACCAAAGGCACTTCCCCCCATTTTGGGGGGTAGCCGACATCAACAATGAAACAAAACAAAAAAAGGGACCTCTACTCTCTACGTTCCTTCAAAATTACTGTTATGCTACCGAGTAAAACTCTAACCGAATAGTGAATATTTGAAGGGACAGCACTTACATTTTGCTTTTAAATTGTTATAATGGATGTGTGAAGGTACCAGCAACAGTTTGATCGAAGTATTACATATTCAGCTTTACTACCATGAACCAGAGGTGCCATTCGTACGATAATTATCGTACATGTACTATTATTTTTGGTCCAGTACGATACATACCTTGGGTATATACATATGTATGCGTGTGTTTAATTAAACAATTATACTAAAATATTTTGAAATAAGTCAATCGTGTAACTCCTTAATAATTATTTTGAAACTGTGTACGATAATTTTGGTTGAAAAAACGACAATTTTAAGGCTCATATACGATAATCCAGTGGAAATAATCTGGCAACCCTGATGTTACTCAGTATGTTTTAGAGAACTGGTAGGGAAATATTAAAGAATGTTCTTTATCATGGGGATATATATACATACATATATATATATATATATATATATATATATATATATATATATATATATATATATATATATATATATTATATATATATATATATATAATATATATATATATATATATATATATATATATATATATATATATATATATATATATATATATATATATATATATATATTATATATACGATAATCCAGTGGAAATAATCTGGCAACCCTGATCTCAGTATGTTTTAGAGAACTGGTAGGGAAATATTAAAGAATGTTCTTTATCATGGGGATATATATATATATATATATATATATATATATATATATATATATATATATATATATATATATATATATATATATATATATTATATATATATATATATATATATATATATATATATATATTATATATATATATATATATATATATATATATATATATATATATATATATATATATATATATATGCAGGATTTAATTAAACATTAAATCAAACACGGCAATATCCAATGTATAAAGAGAAGAAATATTTTTAGAAAATAGATTAGATATAGGTATCAACACTATAATGAGATTAATAACTGTTAACATTTGCACGGTTTCACTAAATGGACTTCAACACTGTATCAATACAGTTCCAATACTATGCAAATACAATCATAAGATTTCGTTATTCTCGTTTAATTCCCAAATCTATAATTCCATATGCAGATACAATCATAAGATTTCGTTATTCTCGTTTAATTCCCAAATCTACAATTCCATATGCAAATACAATCATAAGATTTCGTTATTCTCGTTTAATTCCCAAATCTACAATTCCATATGCAAATACAATCATAAGATTTCGTTATTCTCGTTTAATTCCCAAAGCTACAATTCCATATGCAAATAAAATCATAAGATTTCGTTATTCTAGTTTAATTCCCAAAGCTACAATTTAAGTCTCTTTCAAACACATGTATTTCGTTAATTTCCTTAAAAAAAAAAAAATAAAAAAAAAAATAATAATTTAGTCTCACTAGGAGAAGTAAGTTAAATATGGGGGGCTATGTCCGCAGACTTTAGTTTCATCTATGGACCTTCCGTTCAGTGTCAGCCTATTATTATTAAAAGTGTCAACCTATTATTATTAAGGCCTTTTTCAGAAATATGAACATGATTCAAGCTACGTTTTGGCGTTTAAGCATAATTCCGACATTCTCCGAATTCTAACATTAATTTAGTACAATTTATATTTTAGCACAATTTATAATATTTTAGCATTATTTTAGCACATTTTATATTTTAGCATTAATTTAGAACAATTTATATTTTAGCATTATTTTAGCACAATTTATATTTTAGCATTATTTTAGCACAATTTATATTTTAGCATTATTTTAGCACAATTTATATTTTAGCACAATTTATAATATTTTAGCATTATTTAAGCACAATTTATAATATTTTAGCATTATTTGAACCCAATTTATATTATTTCAGCATTATTTTTGCAAAATTCATATTTTATATTTTAGCATTATTTGAGCACAATTTATAACATTTTAGCACAATTTATAATACTTCATCATTATTTTAGCACAATTTATATTTTAGCCTTATTCTAGCACACTCGATAAACTTGAAGCATTTATTTTCTTTGACGGCTCAAATTGCAAAATTTAGGAATCATTGCCAGAAAATCCATTTAATAATCCACAATTCGCCGCTAAAAACAATAGAGTTGGAGTATTAAAATACACATTGTGCGACATCAGTAAAGGCCCCTTTAACAGTAACATATTTATTTATTAAAACTTCAGTAACGTTCTCTGTAACTCAATCTTTGGAACAAGAGTTACTATATGGAGCAGAGAGGGGATTACACCGTCCGACAGGGGAAACGAATGTGAGGACCCTGTGAAATGAAATTAATAGCATTAAAAAGTTTGTGATGGGAACGCTTTTTTCCATTCAAGAGTTTTCATACATTTTTTCAAAATCTATTCAATAAATATTTTAATGTATGTCCTTCCTTTATGAAAAAAAAGTTCTTATTGGTATATAGATTAAATGTAAATATTTAGCAATATTTTAATCATAGTCTTGTACTCGATTTAGCAATATTTTAATCATAGTCTTGTACTCGATTTAGCAAAGATTTTCATGATTTAGCATTATTCATATAATAATTTTATATTTTGCTATTTGAGATATGGTAACACGCCTCACAACAATTATTAAACTGCACACGGCCTCAGTCAAATGGATAAGTAGAAACTATAACCTTTTGGTGTAACTATACTAAAAGGTCCATTCGCAGCACAGCTTTGAATGACGTTGTCAGTAGATAGACGGGATCTGGATCGCCATTTTAAGCAATTATGACTAACATCCTGAGGATGATCAAGATATTTGCAAGACCGGACATAGAATGCTGATGCCATAACAAACACCAAAAAGAATTAACATTTAAAATTTGTGCTGTCCTTTAAGAAACGACCCTACCTTTCATTCCCCAAACTGAGGTTCGAGTCCCGCTCAAACTCACCACCTCTGTGGGCTAATGATGGGGTGTTTCGGGGAGCCTAGAGATCTACCTGATGAGTCACCAGCAACCATTGCCTGGCCCTTCCTGGTACTAGTTTAAATGGAAAATGGACTTAGGTGCTGATCATATGTATATATGGTCAGTCTCTAGGGCATTGTCCCTGTCCCTGTCCCTGTCCCTTGTCTATGCCATTCATGAGTGGTCTTTAAACATGTTTCAATACTAATCCAGATAGTTTCTACGGGAGACAAACAACCATTGCCTAGAGAAGAGATGACTATAGTCAATTTCTTTTAGCGATGCATATTTACACCGACTCGCGGCGGTGCCCTTTTAGCTCGGAAACGTTTCCGGATCGCTGATTGGTTAGAATTATCTTGTCCAACCAATCAGCGGTCCAGAAACTTTTCCGAGCTAAAAGGGCACCACCGCGAGTCGGTGCAAATATGCATCGCTAAAAGAAATGGGCTATAGACACATGAGAGAGAGAGAGAGAGAGAGAGAGAGAGAGAGAGAGAGAGAGAGAGAGAGAGAGAGAGAGAGAGAGAGAGATTAACGATGGTATGTTATTTATCATTCATGACATTTAACGGCTTTATGCGATACTTTCAATTAAACAATTGTCATTAATCTCGAATTGCATTAATGGAAAATTATCAGATAAGCAAAACCTGCTTCATGGAACAAAAGCAATAGTCATGATACTATATCACCATATCAAATTACTGTTCAAATGAGTTGTTACCTACATAAAAAACAGCCATTATAACGATATAAAGAGAACAGTTAATAATACACTATGCGAACATTAACTATTGAACTTATTTCCTTATAAGGGTAAATTCAAGAAACAAAGACCAGTATGCTAATGCAAACATACTTTGCATTGATATCCACATAAATGTAACCATACATTTTTTATAAAAGAAATAGCATAAGAAATCAATAAACACTTCCTCCATATGTTATATCAAAATAAAAATTAATCATTGAGACCAAACGATATGAAAACCGATACTTAAGTACTGATGAGAGCAAATCTCGAAAATACTTTGCCTCCGCTTGTTTGAGATAAAGTCAGATATTTTCTTAGCAAATAAAAGGTTAAGGTAAAATTCATTCTCAGTGATCTAAAATAAAAAGGAAAACTACGTACATTTCATTACGCATAAGAACTAAATAACATTGAAAGCTTTAAAGACCGGTCATGAATGCCAGAGGCAAAGAACAGTGACATTGTCCTATCAAGCAGGACAATGCCCTAGAGACTGACCATATATACATATGATCAGCGCCTAAGCACCCTCTCTACACAGCTAGGACCAAGGAGGGTCAAGCAATGGCTGCTGATAACTCAGCAGATAGACCTATAAGCTCTCCCAAACCCAAAATCCTTAGTTCACAAGGATAGTGAGGTTGCAACAACCAAAGGAACTAATGAGTTTGAGCGGGACTTGAACCCAAATCTGGCGTTCAC
>NC_090725.1:291546259-291558759 GCF_036898095.1 Palaemon carinicauda | reverse complement strand
GCCAAATCCCTTGTCTGGGGCAGGCCTTTATCCTACAGTGGACTAGAAACGGCTGCATTTGTTGTTGTTCATACATATATGCATGTATATATCACATAAGCTAGTTACAACTTAAAAAGCTATGGAAAGAATAATTATGGGAATAACACTGGGAGACAAAAAGAACAACATGGATACGAAAGCAAACGAAAGTAGAGGATATTCTAACACGTAAGAAAAAGAAATGGACATGGGCAGGACATATGATGAGAAGGACAGACAACAGATGAACATCAATAGCAGAATGGGTCCCTAAAGATAGTAAAATAAGCAAGGGAAGGAAGAGAAGACGATAGATTGACGAACTAAGAAAGTTTGCGGGTGTGGACTGGCACAGAAACACCGTAATAGACCTTTGTTTTGCAATGGACTATAGTCCATTTCTTTTAGCGAGCCATATTTGCACCGACTCGCAACGGTGCCCTTTTAGCTTGGAAAAGTTTCCTGATCGCTGATTGGTTGGGCAAGATAATTCTAACCAATCAGCGACCAGGAAACTTTTAGCTCGGAAAAGTTTCCTGATCGCTGATTGGTTGGGCAAGACAATTCTAACCAATCAGCGACCAGTTAACTTTTAGCTCGGAAAAGTTTCCTGATCGCTGATTGATTGGGCAAGATAATTCTAACCAATCAGCGACCAGGAAACTTTTCCGAGCTAAAAGGGAACCGTTGCGAGTCGGTGCAAATATGACTCGCTAAAAGAAATGGACTATAGTAAGGGTAATGATGATGATGATGATATAAATGACATCCTTTAATTTTGGAAACGAAATATTTACAAAGATTAGTATACATTTATTCAGTTAAAAGAGGTCACGTATGCGAAGGCCGGCCGTGGGGTCGAGATCAGGTCACGGCAAAAGATTAATCTTTCCAAATGTTCGATAATACCGGTTGAAAGAGTACGGTCCCGGATGAGATCGGCCTCCCAAAACCCTTGGGAGCCTATTCATCGTATAATATATATTCATTTATTCAACGGGGATTCTATTATCTGACATTTGACACAGCTATGCGTCACAGATTCCAGATATTATCATGATTTAAATCCTTTATGTGATTGGAGATAACAGCATTTTGGGGCTTTTACCTCACTGGCTGTTTGCTCTGAATTATTAAATGTGAAAACGATTTAACTGTAGTCCCAATCGAAATACCGCATTTTGCATAGATAGATAATATATAGATAGATAGATAGATAGATAGATAGAGATAGATATTTTATTGACCACAACCTATAAAGCTCATATTTACTATAATTATTTACTTCTGGTCCAAATAAAGGCAAAATACTACACTTGGCAATACAATACATTATATATATAAAGGTAAGAATAACAGGTTTTTAACGTATATAAGACATTATTTTGTGAACATATACCGATAATAAAACAAACGCTAGTAGTTATCAAAAAAGAAAAAAAAAATTAACATCCAAATTTGGCATTTATATACAAAATCTTACTCCAAAAAGCGGTTTTTTTTTTTGTTTTTTTTTTTTTGCTTTTCTTTTAATTTTGATTTTTGTTAGATATTCACTACTGCTTCCGGTTCGAAAGCATAATAGAAAGGATTAGAACATCCAAATTTTAAACTGAAATCTTAATCTTGTATACAATATCAAATATTTGCATTAAAAACAGTATGATTTTTATAGTTTCAAAAACGGATATATTGACATAATAATAACAAGTATGGTACGATTACAGTCGCCTGTATTTTACTGAAATACGATCGAGAACAGTGTATTTTTACGGAGAATTTTGGATTAAAATTACAGTTTCTTTAACAGTGTAGGAGTGGGATTTAAATTCTATGTCTATAACGGTATAGCTTTGAGTTTTGAGGCAAGACTGAAGATGTGGTTACATTTGCAGAAAACGGTCTCAATCTAATAGTTGATTTTCATGAATTAAAATTCTTTGTTTTGATACTAGCACTAGCAAAATTTCAATGTAATTTACGGCAAAATGTCATATATAAATATATATATATATATATATATATATATATATATATATATATATATATATATATATATATATATATATATACATACATATATATATATATATATATATATATATATATATATACATATAAATATATATATATATATATATATATATATATATATATATATATATATATATATATATATTAATTTTGCACATTTAGACGTGCTTTTATATATATTCAAATAAGCCATTTATTACACAACTACTAACATCTGGATTCTCCTACCTCGGGATCGGAGACCCACCGGAAATGTCTCATATATATATATATATATATATATATATATATATATATATATATATATATATATATATATGTATGTATGTATAGATATATATGTATGTATAGATATATATATACATATATATATATATGTGTGTGTGTATATATATATATATATATATATATATATATATATATATATATATATATATATATATATGTATATATATATATGTGTGTGTGTGTATATATACATATACACACACACATACATATATATATATATATATATATATATATATATATATATATATATATATCAAGATAAATAGAAGAGACAGACGATGTAAAAGGAATATGCAACGAAAGATGAAATATCAAGGGAAGGAGAAAGGATTAATGAGGTGGAATCGTCTAAATATTTAGGAATTATGATTTCTAATACAGGATCTTTAGAATTTGAGTTTAATGAAAGATTGAAAAAAAAATCAAACAATGGCTAGGTTAAGAAGAATTTTTGGAAATCGGATCACCTGAAATTACATATAAATAACAGGCTATATTTCAGTTTAGTGAGATCAGTGTTACCGTATGGATATGAGTCGTGGTATGACAATGAAACAATACCCAAAAAATTTTGTATATTTGAGAACAAAGCCCTCAGAGGGATATTGGGAGTTAAATGGTAGGGTGGGATTAGAAATGAAACTATAAGAGATATTACAAGAGTGCCATATATGGTTGAGATACAAAGCTCTCAGAAGAATATTGGGAGTTGAATGGTAGGGTGGGATTAGAAATGAAACTTTAAGAGATATTACTAGAGTGCCATATATGGTTGAGATACAAAGCTCTCAGAAGAATATTGGGAGTTGAATGGTAGGGTGGGATTAGAAATGAAACTTTAAGAGATATTACTAGAGTGCCATATATGGTTGAGATACAAAGCTCTCAGAAGAATATTGGGAGTTGAATGGTAGGGTGGGATTAGAAATGAAACTATAAGAGATATTACTAGAGTGCCATATATGGTTGAGATACAAAGCTCTCAGAAGAATATTGGGAGTTGAATGGTAGGGTGGAATTAGAAATGAAACTTTAAGAGATATTACTAGAGTGCCATATATGGTTGAGATACAAAGCTCTCAGAAGAATATTGGGAGTTGAATGGTAGGGTGGGATTAGAAATGAAACTATATGAGATATTACTAGAGTGCCATATATGCTTGAGATCATGGCGAGAGGCAGATGGAGATGGTTTGGGCATGCTCTTCGCACTCCCCAAGAGAGATTAGTTCACCAAACTTTCAACTGGGCTCTACAAGGCACTAGAAGAGTTGGAAGACCGAGGCCTACATGGCTGAGGACTAAGAAGCGTGAAGTGGGAGATGATGAATGGTGAAGTACTGATTTAAAAAGCTGATGATGATGATGATGGTTATATATATATATATATATATATATATATATATATATATATATATATATATATATATATATATATATATATATAAAATAGCGAAAAAAATTATTTCCTATAGACACCATTTACATCCAGTGAAAAGCAAGAGGATTGACCCTTCTCTTTTTGCTTGTTTACATTTTCTTTATTTGTTGCAATTATTGTTATTACCCAGCCATGCTTAAGCCGACATTTTGATTTTGATATCGCAACTATAGACTAAATAGTCTATTGAATGAAAATTACAGCTTTAGCTGAAGGCATTTATTTTAACTGAGAAGTTCCATAATGTGAAATCCAAATTATACTATAATGACTATTTAGAGACTAAATCCCACTCAGGGGTCGTGGTGGCCTATTGGAAGCGTCCCTGCCTGGTGATCGCCAAACTTTGGTTCGAGTTCAGCTCAAACTCATTAGTTCCTTTAGTGTCTGCAACCTCACTATCATTGTGAGCTAAGGATAACCGGTTTGGACGAGCCTAAAGGTCTACCTGACGAGTTATCAGCAGACGTTGCCTGGCCCTCCATGGTCCTAACTTGGGTGGAGAGGGGACTTGGGCGCTGATGATATGTATATATGGTCAGTCTCTAGGGCATTGTCCTGCTTGCTGGGGCAATATCACTGTCCCTCGCCGCTGCCATTCATGAGCGACAAAAAGAAAACTTTAAAATAGGGGCTTTTCGGTATGAGACGCATAACGGTATAATACGTAATTAGCTCGTAACTTCGAAGGAAATTACCAACAATTACCAATGAAATCCCCCCCCCCCCCCATATCATTCTTCGCCAAGTTAATGATATAAACAGCTCTGGTCGTCTCGGCCTCGATAAACATAATCAGGACTCCAATCTTCAATTTTTTTTTTTTTTCCCCAGACGAAGCAGACGGACCCTTTACATGGGTACGCCAAAGAAAAACTTTCCCTTTTTACGGAAAACTAGATTAAACCCTTCTCATTTAACGAGTTTCCTTATCAAAACACTCTCTTTGAGATTTAAAATTCTAAACAGTTAACAAAGACATGATTTTTTTTTCCCTTGAGACTCGCTTACTTAATGGAAAACAACGAAAAAAAAAGTTGAAAGATGAATGTTTCATGTATTCAAATTTTAAAACTAAACTTGTTTCCGCTTACGTGAATAGGAGTGCTATATTACTCTATAATGAGGCATTATAGATTACTTATATACTTTTAATGGACTTTCATTTAGTGATATCAACTATTATACCCATCGACCCCCCCCAAAAAAAAAATTAAAAAAGGAATACTAATATTTGCCTTTTTTTATTACTATCTTAATTAGCTATTTTTAAACCTATATATCCACCTATATGCATACGAGTGTATATATCATATATATATATATATATATATATATATATATATATATATATATATATATATATATATATATATATATATATACATATATATATATATATATATATATATATATATATATATATATATATGTATATATATGTATGTATATATATATATATATATATATATATATATATATATATATATATATATATATATATATATATGTATATATATATATATATGATATTTTTTTTGCAAATTTAAACGTGTTTCTTTCATATTTCAAATAAGCCATATATAGTAATACATTAAAGTCTGGATTCTCTTAACGACCTCGGGATCCGCCTTGGGCTCTGATCCTGAGGTCGTTAAGAGAATCCAGACTTTAATGTATTAATATATATGGCTTATTTGAAATATATATATATATATATATATATATATATATATATATATATATATATATATATATAATATATATATATATATATATATATATATATATATATATATATATATATATATATGCGTGTGTGTGTGTTCGTGTGCGAGCGCAAGCGTTTGTGATACCTATTGAAGATTAAAGAAAAGGAGAGAGATGGAGGGGAGTTTTCAAAATTCTATGATACTGTAATGGAGACGGTAAAGAATGCTAGTGGACCTAAAAATGTATGAGGGAGGGATAAAAGTATTAAGACGTAGTATGAAGAAATGAAAAGCTAAGAGGATGAAAGGGATTATTTAAGGGGCTGTCGCATGATAGAAACGAAAAGCATGTACAGCATACAAGAGGATGGATAAACAGTTAGGAATAAAGCGTGAGAAAATGGATGCAAAGAACGAAAATAGAATAGAGAACGGATAAGAATAAATGGAGAAAGAATAAAAAAGTTCAGTGAAGGGTGAATGAAATAATGGATCATAAAATCGACAATTGGAGAAATGCAATCTTACTTGAATATAGTCTTTGGACAATATATCCATTATTTGGAAGGTCTGTTGAATGAAGAGGACAAAAAAATGAGCGATGAAGGAAATGCTTGTAGAAGTGACTCCTAAGGATGCAAGGAGAACCGATTGAGAGTTTAAAGAAAGCAAAAACTCGAGGAAGTTATGGATTACAAAATAAAATAAATAAATAGAAAAAAAACAAAAAAACAGAGAACTTGTGACTGAGTGGAATGGCTGATCAGACTTGTAAGGTATGTCTTGATGAAGGAAACATTCCAAATGAATGAATGAGAAGAAATCGTTCCACTGCCTAAAAATAGACATAGGTAACTGAAATAAGTACACTTGGGAAGTTGCATATTAAGATTTTGAAAAAGAGAGTAACACAGGTAATAGTCTGATAGGGGAAGAATGGTGTGGGCTTGGACAAGGAAGAGAGTGCATAAACTGTGTTTGTTATGAAACCTTTTTATAGCAAGCTTGAAAGAGAAAAGAAAAAAACTATTGCCATACACTACCCTTGAATATGCTGATATGACAGGAAGGATATATCAAGAGTCGAGTGAATACATGGTGTAGAGTTGAAAAGAGTTGGGGAGAGATTAAGTGTTTATGATGAATGTGAAACGTGAGCTTGTAAACGTAAAGGTGTCTGGTTTCAGTTATATCTGAAGAGATGCACACCAGAACGTCAGCCGGACAAGCTCAACAGCCCCCTGTGGTGTCCAACCATAACAGTATCCTCACCCGTTAATAGGTTAAACTCATGGACCCAGGCTGGGATCGATCTGCTGCCCTGTGAATGCTAAGCGAACGCATTACCACTGTACTAGGCAGGAGGAGAGTGGCTGGTTTGGCGTGAAAGTGGCACTGAGACTAAGATAAGTTATGTCTTCATGGCTGTTCTGCTTTATGGATTAGCGTGATGCTAAATATAAGAAAAAGGACACTGGCTGAATTTCTGGGTGAAGAAACACCATATGCCGCAGAGCTTAGCAAACAGTAAATAAAAATTGATTATTATAAAAATTATTATTAGTATTATTATTATTATTATTATTACAGGCTAAGCTTTAACCCTAGTTGGAAAAGCAAGATGGTATAAGCTCCCACAGGGAAAATAACCCAGTGAGGTAAGGAAAGAAGGAAATAAACAACAAGAGTAGTAATAAACAATCAAAATAAAAAAAAATATTTTATGAACAGTAAAAACATTAATTCTAATCCAAGACAGAAGAAGGCTATGGTACAAGGGCTATGGAACTACCAAAGACTTAGAGAACAATGGTTTGATTTTCGAGTGTCCTGGAAGAGCTGCTTACCAAAGCTAAAGATTCTCATCTACCCTAACCAAAAGGAAAGTAGCCACAGAACATTGCAGTGTTGTCAGATGTATGAGAACAGAGGCGAATGTGGAAAGAATAGGCCAGACTATTCGGTGTATGCGTAGGCAAAGACAGAATGAGCCGTAACCAGACAGAGGAATCCAATGTAGGACTGTCTGGCCAGTCAAAGGAACAATATCTCTAGCGGGTAGTATCTCAACGAGATGCTGGTGGCTGATTTTAGCCACTTAAGAAGTTTAGAAATAATAAAAAGAAATAAAAGGCCACTACACTGAGGCCCGAAAATAAGTGGCCACCATTTTCCCGACTTAGTTCGACCGCCGCCGTCTAATGACAGCCGTAAGAGAACATAGTACATCACACACACGTTTCTAATTACAACATTAATGACGCTTTGAATAATCAACATTAACAAGGAAAGTCTCTCTCTCTCTCTCTCTCTCTCTCTCTCTCTCTCTCTCTCTCTCTCTCTCTCTCTCTCTCTCTCAATGAAGGAAAAATACATTACCCCTCTAATGACCCCTAGATGCATATACAACAGCCAAAGGGGACATTTGTGAAATCCATTTACTGACTGAAGTTTCCTCTCTCTCTCTCTCTCTCTCTCTCTCTCTCTCTCTCTCTCTCTCTCTCTCTCTCTCTCTCTCTCTCTCTCTCTCTCAATGAAGGAAAAATACATTACCCCTCTAATGACCCCTAGATGCATATACAACAGCCAAAGGGGACATTTGTGAAATCCATTTACTGACTGAAGTTTCCTCTCTCTCTCTCTCTCTCTCTCTCTCTCTCTCTCTCCTCTCTCTCCTCTCTCTCTCTCTCTCTCTCTCTCTCTCTCTCAAGGAAGGAAAAATACATTACCCCTCTAATGACCCCTAGATGCATATACAACAGCCAAAGGGGACATTTGTGAAATCCATTTACTGACTGAAGTTTCCTCTCTCTCTCTCTCTCTCTCTCTCTCTCTCTCTCTCTCTCTCTCTCTCTCTCTCCTCTCTCTCTCTCTCTCTCTCTCTCTAAGAAAAGGTTCGATGCCATATATACACAAAGTAAGGAGGGAATTTTCATTACGAGCAGTATTATAATTTCCTATTAAATTCAATCCAACCCCAAGCTTTTGCATGCAAATTTTCAACGGTTCTACTAATAGTTCTGTCGTGAAATTCTCACATTAAGAACTTTATTGTAAAAATGCATTTATATTTTCGTATTATGAGAAGAGTTTTTATTTCACTGGGATATTTTTATCATTACTATTATTACCACTACTATCATCACTAGCTTAGCTGTAACGCTAGTTGGAAAAAGTAGGATGCCATAAGCCCAAGGGCTTCAGTGGGGGAAAATATTCTGAGGAAAAAAAATAATGAAATAAAAACATTATATGAGAAATATTGAATAATGAATATGAAATATATTATCCAGTAACAACGTTGAAATAGATCTGCAATAAACTATAAAAAGACTTATGTCAGGCTGTTCAACATAAAACATTTGTTGCAAGGTTGAACTTCTGAAGTTCTACTTATTTAACTGCCTGATTAGGAAGATCATCCTACAGCTGGAATAAAACTTCTAGAATACTGTGTAGTGTTGATCCTTATGATGGAGAAGGTAAGACTGTTAGAATTAATTGCATACCTAGTACTACGTACAGGATGGTACACTCTATGTCTAGAATGATCTGAATGCAATGGATGGTTATACCATTATGGAAAATCCTAAGTAACATGCCTAAACAACTAACTGAACGATGGTGTTACATTAATATCAAGATAAGGAATAAGAAATTTTTGAAGAAATTCAATAGACAGCAAGTTTTTGTCCAACAACATAATAAGAGAGTCAGCAAATGGTAACCTAACTGGAATTAAAACATTTCTTCTGAAATACTATAGATTGCTCGGTGAAAATCTTAAACCTTCTCAATAAGTCACTTTTTTGTGCAATTGAAGAAGAAACAAAGTATGTTCCTCAAAAGTAAATTTACAATTAAGAACCACACGTAAAACTTTTAAGGAGTTGTATATGGTTTAACAAATGTGAATGTTGCTAAGACACTGCCCTTGACCTATTTGAAATCATACTTTCATTTTTGGCAGGGTTCAACTTCAGGGCCCATAATTTGCGCCATGCACTCACTTTAGGTAATCTCTATCCAGGTATTCAGCAACCCAAGATCTATAGCCAGTCTACAGAATTAGGGCAGAGGGAGTAGCATCATCTGCATATGCAATACACTTATTTTTTATGCTAAACCACATAAAGTATGAACAGTAATGAGCCAAGAACACTGCCCTGAGGAACACCAGATATTACATTCCTATACTCACTACACAGCCCACCAACAACCTCTATACTTTAGGTAATCTATTACTTAAAAATTCAATAATGATGCTATGAAAGGCCCACCTACTCTTCATAGACCAACCTATTCCCAACTGTCAAAAGCCTGTCAAAGAAAAATTAAGGCCATTCATCGAACAGACCACAATCACAAAATATCTATATAGCCTTGTCAAATGTAAAAATGGATCACATGCTCCATAGCCCTTGAGAAAGTCAAAATGCAAACCCGGGAACACATGAATATTTTCAGCATACCTATTCAGACGTTTTCCCAAAAGATGTTCAACAACTTTAGATATTATGGGAGTTATGGAAACTGGGTAGTAATTAGCAAGGCTAGAGCTACCACAATCACATTTACCTAATTGGGTAACATTAAAAATACTCTAACAAGTGCAAATAAGAAACTTAAAAATCAGTGGTCTTTATGAAAAAACAAAGTGAAAAATACCATTTGGGTTTACACATCCATAAGCATCCAGGTCCATCAACTGTTTAAATTTCATGGATCTAAAAACCTAAGCTAATTACTTTAGCCTCAGGAATACAGGAGTGAAGAAGATCGAGTTTCTCATAACTGCTTAGGCCTCCTGTCAACACATCAGCCAAAATGGATTGTCTTTTCCTTTGGAAAGTGAGTGACAGAGCCATCTGGTTTAATTAATGGAGGAATTTATTTTTAAGACTAAACCAAAAAGGGGAAATTTGAGTGTAGACCATCACTTTTGTTCTTGTGTTAAATCAGAAAGTGTTTTTTTATGATCAAATTGTATTCCTTTTCACTTGAAGCATAAAATCTGAATAGAGTTATTCTAAGACAAATATGATCTCCTATCCTTACCAATATGATAGACCTCTTGCTTCTCCAAATAAGCACGTCTATAATCACCATTGAACCAGGGGTTGTTTTTCACTCGGTACTTTAACACAACAGATGATATAAGCCTATCCATTAAGTTTAGCAGATTCTCATTCAAGAGAACAACAGACTCAGCACTTTTATACAATTGTGACTAATTCAAAAGCAAAAGATCAATCAAAATGCCAATCAAGTCTGCTTGAGATTTTATATCTATCAAGGACCGCCTGCTCTCCCTTAATTACTACCGAAATCAAGGCATGGTCAGACGTCCCAACTGAAAGACCAAACTTACTTGATATAACATCAGGGGAGTCAGAGTATTCTAGGTCCAACCAGTTACTATACCAGTGAGTAGCTTCACTTCTGATCTGCTCTAAGCCTGATTCAGAGGCAAAGTCCAAAGGGCTTAAGCAATGGCGATCAGTAGGAGAAACAGAACTTAACCATTCCTATAGTGAGCGTTGAAATCACAGAGCACCAAAGACGCCTTTCCAGTGCTTATTTTAACTTAACCATAATGGTAAGCAGGCAATCGAATGATCCAAGTCTGAATTTCAATAGATGGAACATAAATAAAAGTTGTTTTCCCTGCCACAAATTTTTATGACCTGAATCATCATTCACAGTTATAGGGATTATTAGAAGCATGGTACTCAGTCTTGCAAAAGACTCGTGGTGGGAGAGTACAATTGCTACTTATAGAATTGCAGGAGTAAGACTGAATTAAAGAATGGAAATGGTATTTCCAGGATGTAGTCAAACAGTTTTGCAGTACTGGGTCGAACGAGTGGATATTTAGAAGGTTTGTTCAAAAAGTAAGGAGGTGTATGTTGCGTTTATGGATCTGGAGAAAGCATATGATAGAGTTGATAGGGAAGCAATGTGGAATGTGATGAGGTTATATGGAGTTGGTGGAAGGTTGTTGCAAGCAGTGAAAAGTTTCTACAAAGGTAGTAAAGCATGTGTTAGAATAGGAAATGAAGTGAGCGATTGGTTTCCGGTGAGAGTGGGGCTGAGACAGGGATGTGTGATGTCGCCGTGGGAGGTTGGGCTGTGGCACCCTAGCAGTACCAGCTGGTTAGGCTGGAGTAACGTAGAGAGTAGAGGTCCCCTTTTTTTGTTTTGTTTCTTGTTGTTGTCGGCTACCCCCCAAAAATTGGGGGAAGTGCCTTTGGTATATGTATGTATGTATGTTGAACGTTGAGAATAATAAATGAGACAGACCTTAATTAGTACAATTGTGGTGGCCGATGTGGTAACGTCCTTAACAGGTGAACGCCAGACTGGGGTTAGATTCCCGCTCAGGCTCGTTAGTTTCTTTGGTCGCTGCAACTTCCCCATCCTTGTGAGTTAAGGATGAGAGATTTGGGGGAGGCTATAGGTCTATCTGCAGAGTCATCAGCAGCCATTGTCTGGCCCTCCTTGGTCCTAGCTTGGGCGCTGATGATATGCATATATGGTCAGTCTCAAGGGCATTGTCCTACTCGATAGGCCAATGTCGCTGTCCCTTGCCCCTGGCATTCATGAGCGGCCTTTTAACTTTTAAATTGTTACTTATAGAATTGCAGGAGTAAGACTGAATTAAAGAATGGAAATAGTGTTTCGAGGACGTAGTCAAAACAGTTTTTCAGTTCTCCGTCGAACGAAGGAATATTTGGAAGGTTTGTTGAACGTTGAGGATAATAAATGAGACAGGCGATAATTAGTATAAAGTGGAAAATTCTTATATAAAGAGTAAAACCATGCTAACTAATTCATCCGAACCTAAAAGCATTCAATTATTAAACCAATTAAGGATGAAGTAAAACACGAAGTACACTTCGAAAATGTTCTAATAAAAAAAAAAAACCTGGTGAAGGGGAGGAGGAAGAGGAGGAGGAGGAGAAGGAGGAGGAAGAGGAGGAGGAGGAAGAGGAGGAGGA